>NC_051238.1:6094121-6104121 GCF_015220715.1 Pygocentrus nattereri | reverse complement strand
AGCAGCCTGTCCACCGTCTCTCACACACACACACACACACTAACAGCAGGCCACGTAGGAGGAGAACAGAGTGAAGGACACAACACCTCCACACTTTTACTCCCCACGGGTTCAGCCCAACACCACATGTGTAATATAGATGTGTGGGCAGTGAACAGCGTGAAGGCACTGAAAATGGGTTATTTTACATGTTCTTCACAGAAGATGAACAAAGAACAAAGAATCTGGGGTTGAAATAATAATCAATCATATTTGTAAACACTGAAAATGGGCCCCACAGACCTGAACACCACCCAAGGGTTAAACTCTTCAGTCTGGTTCCATTCACCACCACGGGGAACACATCTGTTATATCATACATATCACGTCATTTCTCTAGAACAGACTATTTCACCCCAAACTCTTCTGAATGACTGAGTTTACACCCTAAGCATTTCATTCAAATCGGTGAAGTTGCCGTTACGCTTAGGAGCATTACAAGCTTCAGTCGGCTATGATTGATGAAGATAAAGATGGGGATGTCACTTACCCAAGCGGGCTTCCATTGCTGGCCATCTTGGCCAGTTTGCTCATGGATTTGGAGTAGGTCTCCTCAACTGCAGCCCTAATGCAAACACACGCTTGTATTAGCCACATGTTCAAACGAAACCAGACAACTACAGCACTGTGCGAGAGTCAGAGAGAACCCTTCATTTAACTTCCAGTTAAAACTGCCTTTAAGTACAAGTTACTAAGTGTTCAGCATCAGGAACCGTGCATTTAACAGCTTCCAGCAGACTCACTTTCAGTTTTCTCAGACATTTGCAGGGATATTTTCAAAGTTCAAGTTTCCGAAGTTGGTCTTCCATATTTTTCCATATCTTTACATCCATACGCACGGACTCATGGGAAATGCAGTCCATATATGGTTTACTGCGGCGGATTGAGCTCCACTTTTCTGATGTTCAGTGTAAAAGACTTCTACAACTGCTGGAACGAGTTCGTTTTCGCTGAATTTTAAACGCTTATTTATGCCACAACAGAGTAATCGAAAAAACTAATAATCGCCGTGTTGGGTTATGCCATTAGGAATGTCAGAAATACACATTTAAATCACGCTTTGATTATTCTTTATTAGCTATTCCATAACTGCACTGGACTAGCTGATGTCTGCAAATTATATTACGCTGCTGTCGGAGGAAAACCTTGCATCTCCGTTTTTGTCCTTTTTCAGTTTTTAACATAATTTGAAAATGTTTGTTACCCTTTACATTGTGTGTAAATTTCACGATGAATGGACCGAAAGAAACGGCTCAAAATGACTTGGGGAAAAAAGTCTGGTTCCATTGACTTCCATTGTATATTTTTACCATTTACAGTTACCGCTTTCTTCTGACAACAGTGTTTAACAGCACTTCTATAAGAAACCAAATGAGCTATATTTGCAATTTAAACTCCTTCACTGCCTGAGTGTTCACATCTCTGCCAAGATGCAGCGTCGCATTTACCACAAATCTGCAGCCAACCAAACCTTAACACAATTGTCTGCATGTTAAGCCTTAGTCTGTTTTGTACTGCATCACATCTTGGCCCTTCTAGTGTAACCCTGCGTTCACACCAGCAACAACTTTTCGCCCAAATCGCTGCTCATCACCTGTGGGTGTTTCTAAACTCCAGCTGGCCACTGGTTGCCATGGTTCCAAGTGCGTACTACGCTGCTCAGTGTTCAATTCCTACTGTTAATCGCCACATCGCTTCACGCCTTATTTGAATAAAGTTAAACTCCGCTCAACTTTCAACTCCACGACTTTGCGCCACCAGCACACGCGCTGCCTCCTGTTGCGGGAAATCTCCAGCTTTCACTGTAAATGGATCACCTCCAGCCGCCGTGTCGCATCACCTCGCTGCCAGCATGGATGCAGGGTAAGAGGGGTAAACTCAGCAAGCTACCTGTGACAATGTAGGACACTGCTAGTTTATTTTCTACCTATCTATCTTACCTCGCCTATGACGTATAACATTTGGGCCCAATCCCATTTCACCCCTTGCCCCTACCACTGAGCCCTTAGCCCTCACGTTTAGGGTTAGGGTGTCCCAATGATTGCTGAGATAGAGGGGTAGGGCGAAGTGTTAGGGCTACATGACCCTCCAAATGGAGGTTTTTCAGAGACACTCCAGAGTGTTTCAAATAAAAAAATAAAATAAACATGTGTGAGCAATCAAGAACCCCAAAAGTGTATTTTTTTTTGTTAGAAAATTATTATAATACATAATAACCATTACAATATCTTAGTTTAATATCGTATTATGGCCCTTTTCTTCATAACAATCATAAAGAAACTGCTAATAGCACGCTGATGTCTCGGTAGCTAGCTAGCTCATTTTCCCACTCCTCCTTAAATAGTCCAGCAGTTCTGATGCCTGAAGCCCCAGAATGTAACTGCGATATCATTTAAGGTGGAATGGGAAAGTTCGAACAAGAAGCTGGTGAATATCTGACCTCAGCTTCGTATCACTGAAGAATTAGAGTGGGCGATAATAAGTAATTGCCCCCTCTTTGAAGGCGTCTGATGTAACTAAAGCCCAGCAGTGAGGAGCTGAACTTCACCCTCCTCTGCTGTCACTGCAGACGGGCAGGGTGGGCTACAGAGCAGCGCCAGTAGCTGATAATGAAGCAAAGTCGTTTTTTATTTTGTAGAGCAAAAATTTAACCACTAGGTTAGGGTGACACTCGAAAACTAGAGGTAGGGGTAAGAAGAAGAAACGGGATTGGGCCTTGCACTCCCTCTACTTTCAGCTGAATTGCTGGAAATTAAATAAATTAAATATGTTTCACTTGTAGTAGAGACGTTTGAGTTGGCTGCATATAATGCTGACCAGTCTTGCTCAAATACATAAAAAATTAAGTGAAAACCAAAATGTTTTAGGATGGGCTGCGCTCTCCCGACACAGAAGAACCAGCTGATTATAATGCAGAAAACCCACTACTGAACACAATCCATTCATTTTGCCCTTTACCAATTAAATACACACACAAGCTAAAGCCATGAAGATTAAGCCTAATAAAAGATTAATGATGCAATTCTAGCATTTGGCGTATTCCAGCTGAACTAAATCACACAGGCCGTGTTTTTCCTCCAGCAGTTAGCAGGCAGTTGAATGGGAATGGGAATGCCCTGCAGCGTGTACTGTAAATGTCACTCCCTTCAACGTGATAAATTTGACAAAGTGTAAACATTACGGCCTGCTTGTAAACGACTCCCAAACGCCTGAGGAAAAATAAACCTGTTTGTCTTTTGATGCTGTGCAAATATCGCAGTCCATTATGTTCCAATAACAAACGGTGTGATTTACCAGTAGAGTTCGGATTTAATTAGCATCAGGACAGGTCCATGTATGAGTGTGTTTGAGGGAACATCATAAAGGGGTTGGGGTAAAGCCGTTCTCTGCCTTAAGTGAGAAAGACAGCAGGGGGTGAGAATCATGATACTTAAGCCCTGTATATATACACACACACACACACACACACACACACACACACACACACACACACACACACACACACACACACCTCACAAAAAGTTAGGGATATTTGGCTTTTGGGTGAAATTTATGGAAAACTGAAAAAGTTCACGCTACAGTGATGTTATATCATGAAAGTAGGGCATCTAAGTAGAAGCATGCAGTGGTGATCTCCTCATCTCAAACAGTTTATTGAAACAAAAGCCAACAACAGTGGCGGGAATACCCCAATAAAAAATGCCAATGTCTCAATAACTTGTCATGCGCCCTTGAGCATCAATTACAGCTTGACACGTCGACTTATTGTCTGCTGAGGCACGGCATCCCACTCTTCTTGAAGGGCGGCTCTCGGGTCATTGAGGTTCTGGGGTACAGAGTTATGAGCCTCTACTCGGGGACTCAGCTGATCCCATAGGCTTTCTATGGGATCCATGTCTGGAGAAAGTGCAGGCCACTCCATTTGAGGAACCCCAGTCTCCAGCAGCCGTTCCCTAAGGACGCGACCCCGATGAGCTGGAGCATTGTCGTCCATGAGGATGAAACTAGGCCTGTGTTGTTCATGCAGAGGCACAATGGCTGGTGTTATGTTATTATGGTGTTATTAATGATGTTATTCAGTAGTATGGGCTCATCACTGTACCTTTCACAAAGTGTAGGGCAGTTCTGTATTGACTGGACACACCTGCCCACACTGTAATACCACCCCCCATGAAATCGTCCAAAATCTTTTGGTCTGCTGAAGCATTAAGAGTTCCTTTCACTGGAACTAAGGGTCCGAGCCCAGCTCCTGAAAAACAACCCCACACCATGATCCCCCCTCCACCTAACTTTACACTCGGCACAATGCAGTCAGACAAGTACCGTCTCCTGGTACCCACCAAACCCAGACTCGTCCATCGGATTTCCAGATGGAGAAGCCTGATTGGTCACTCCAGAGAACACGTCTCCACTGCTCTAGAGCCCAGCGGCGGTTAAACCACTGCATTCGACGCTTTGCATTCGCTTGGTGATGTAAGGCTCGGATGCAGCTGCTCGGCCATGGAAACCCATTCCATGAAGCTCTCTACGCTGTTCTTGAGCTGATCTGAAGGCCACATGAAGTTTGAAGGTCTGTAGTGATTGACTCTGCAGAAAGTTGGTGACCTCTGTGCTCTATGCCCCTCAGTATCTGCTGACCGGCTCTGTCATTTTACGTGGCCGAGTTGCTGTCGTTCCCAATCGCTTCCACTTTGTTACAATCCCACTGACAGTTGACTGTGGAATATTTAGTTCTTACACTAATGTCTGTAGAAGCAGTCTGCAGACCTACGTGCTTGGTTTTATACACCTGTGGCCATGGAAGTGATTGGAACACCTGAATTTAATTCAAAACATGTACACACACACACACACACACACACACACACACACACACACACACACACACACACACCAGCCAGCTTGTTAACACAAATAGCTAATCAGCCAGTCACACGACCGCAACTCAATGGATTTAGGCCTGTAGAGGTGGTCAAGACAACCTGCTGAAGTGCAGACCGAGCATCAGAACGGGGAAGAAAGGGGATTTAAGTGACTTTGAACGTGGCGTGGCTGTGGAACGTTTCCAACACTTTGTTAAAAGTGTGACACGAAGAATTAAGGCAGTTCTGAAGGAAAAAGGGGGTCCAACCTTTTACTAGCAAGGTGTACCTAATAAAGTGGCTGGTGAGTGTATATCTATATCGCGCCTGTCTGTCTGTCTGTCTGTCTTTCTGTCTCACTAATATATTGCAACATTCAAGTGAAATCATCCTAAATGTAATCACTATATCTAATATTTCCCATTTGGAGATGGTTTTGCACTTATTATAAGATTAGCATTTTTTTAACTTGTTTTCAGTTATTTTATTAAGTAAAATTCTCTCACTACACTGGCAGATCATTTAGCTGGTTTCAAGCTCATTTCTTTCAACAAACAACACGATCTGCCAATATATTTAGATCATTTTACTTGACAAAATAAGTAAAAACTGTCTAGAAATAAGTTAGTCTTAAATTAAGCTTAAAACAATCTCAACAGGAGAAATATTAGATTTCTTGATTATATTTAAGATCATTTCACTTGACAAGACACCATCTTTTACAGTGTAAAAGCTCAAAATACAACATTAGGAATGTATTTTACAAGTTTCGTTTAATTAAGAACGGCCAAAAACTGCTGTTAGCTTTGTCCTAATGTCCTACTAGAATTCCGTAGGGGAGCTAGCAGAAACGAGCAATATCTTTAAGGTATTTCCTCCCCTTATTTGTGAACGAGTTTTCACATTTACAGCCTCAACTAAAAGGCTTAGCTCTAAAAGTCATAGTTAACCACTGCTATAAAGCATTAATTTTTAATAAAAGTTATACAAGGGCTTCATGTATCAACATCATTTTTTACCCAAACTATCAATGTAATGTTGGTTTTTCCTCCCAACCCTAAAAGGCAGAGAAAGTGTTCACTCTGTTTACTGTTGCCTGAGAATTTGGGCCACGGCCGAATACCAAACGCTCCTTATCAGGCTCTCTGTGATCGGCCTTCGTGATAAGCAGTCAGATTGCCTGGACTGAGTGGGAGAAGCGAGTCTGAATGATTTCGGCACCTCACTGCGCCAGGAGCCTTATCAGTTATAAAACGTCTCGTTTGATTTTGCACAAATGAAAAAAATGTGAAAATGCCTCTGCGGCGGGCAAAAGCGGAGTCAGGAAAACAACAACACTGGGAAGGGAGCTCCTGGGAGAAGCGAGGCATGCTGGCCTGAGAGTTTCTGAACGACGGCTTCGGGAAATCGATTCATATAAATAAATCACATAAAACTTTGCTGACAGCAGCAACGTCCAGGTCTCTCAGTCAATTTCTCAATATTTCTTCAACATTTCCGACAGACTTCATCAGCGTGCTGGGTGGGGTGATGGATCGCCTCACTGAGAGGCTTCATTGTTACGGTCAGAACAGGGTTTGAAATGTTGGCCGAGAGCTCGTCAGGGCAGTTACATCAGTCAGGTGGTCCGCGCGGGGATGGCATTTAACCCTTAGCAGTCTAGACTTATTTCTGTGGTTATGTTACGCTATGAAAGGACCCTTCTCCTACTTCTGTCCTGTCTTTTATATTTTTCTCTGCTTGGGACACCTGCGAGGGTTTAGCCATCTTCCAATCTCCTTTTTCCCCTCAGAATTAAACAGCCTGTTTCGGTTACTGTGCCCTGTATTGCGCCTTATAGAGAAGACAGTCTGGGCTGAAACACTGCTTATAACTTCATTGAGAATGGGCAGGGCTAAACCGATGGAGGCTAAAATAGGCCTTATATAAATAGAAATGTCTTTGTATTTGTATCAGTCTGTATATATGGACCGGGGCTGAATGTTGGTTATTATTATTAATTATAGATTTTAATTTTTTTGGTGTGTGTGTGTTTGTTTTGTGTTTCTCTGCTTGCTGAGTTTTCATGCGATCATATCCACAGAGATGGCAGCCGAGAACGATTTTGCAACTGAGTCTCAGAGGCTTCTTGTGCTGGCCGTTTGGGTGATGCTACATCACAGCTATGATGCCTGGACCATCCGCCTGAGTGACGCTGTATTGCTGCTACAAGGCTGCCTGGAACGGGGACCTGACAGGCACTACAATGCAGCTAAGTGGCTGCTTGGACTGGCTGCTTGGTTGACGCTGCCTGAACTGCTGGTATTCGGCAGCGTGAGCAGTGCTACGCTGTGGCTTTGAGGCCCCTCGGACTGGCTGCTTACGCCACACTACATTGCAGCTGCCTGGGCTGGTGACGCTGTACTGTAGCTACAAGGCTGTCTGGACTGGACTGGACTGGTGGAAAACGCTACACCTTCATAGCTAAGGACATTCTCGGCCTTCGAGGCTTCTTAGGCTGCCTGTGTGATGCACCGTAGTTGTGGAGTGAGACTTTTCAGGCCGGCTAAGTGACTCTATACTGTGGTCATTGTTATCCCCCCTCACTAGCTGTTGGACAGAGTTGTGTTTGTGTGTTCTATGTCGTTTTATTTATTGTTAAATATGTATTTTGTTTGTTTTTTTTTCTTTGTGAAGCGTCCTTGGGTTTGAGAAAGGCGCTAAATAAACCGAACTCATTACTGAACATAATTACATGATTATGTATTTATTCGCATCTCTAAATAATTTGCATTAACATCCTTAACCTCTGAGTGGTTTTTCAGTGACGGGAAATGATAAATGCTTGTCAAAAATAAAGGATGTAAAGAGGTGAAGAATGATTTTTCCTTATAAACAAGACTGAATATACACCAATATACACCCACTCCAAAACAATATAATAACTCTCCACTTACCACAAATATGGTGTGGACTTTCCACACAATGTCTCTTCTTGCTTCAATGATAATTAATATCAAATTATAACATGCTTTTATTATTGCCAAAGATAAGTGCAACCTCTGAGAGATAATATTGATCAATCACACTCTGAACAGCAAACATGGTACTGCTGAAGTGCTGCCTGGACCGGAGATCCGATCCAGTCCTCCTCGAATCCTCTTGAAGAACTTAACCACTCAGCTAAACAGCCAGTTGTAGATCTCAAAAACGGCTCTATCCTGAACTATCAGCCTGTAAAAACCCATCAAATGCGACAATGTATGAAGCAGCGATGGCCGTCACAACAAACGTGCATCATCATAGAGAGCTTTTAGTAATTGAATAAATATTTGCTCACTTTTGTTGGCCTACACGGAAATGAAAAATAGGCATATTTATTCATATTTGTAGCCCCGACTGTACATAGACTGAAGCACCTCGTTTCCAGTCACAGTTTTTGATGCTTCATTAGATGTGCTTTGCAACAGCGGCACTGTGTCCTCGATCAGCTTCACAGGGCACAAAAACATGCTTGCAGTTTTGATGTTATTAGCTGTTCATATTTCATTTTTGTTTTGTGTGTTTATTTTTTTTTACAATACTAAAGGGGTTCTTTGGTCATTTTTATTTTTGTTCCTTAATTTCTCAAAGGAGAGATTCATTAGAGTTCTTAAAAAAACATGCGGTACATTCAATCAGAGGCACTGTATTTTAATATTATCACTGCTGGCAAAGTCCAACAAGTTCAAACAATACATTCTATGTCCATGTCATGCAACCCTACCCCCCCGGCAGCATGGCTGGGTCTTATAATTCAGTGCCTTCATGACACTGATGGTATTAAATAATTATGTTATTAATTTTTATTATTGTTCGTAACAAAAACAAATCAAACTGTGCACTGAAATTTAAAGCATCCCTGAAATGCCTCTCGATCTCTTCAGAGGGTCTCTCATTTGTCATGTTTCATGGAAACCACTGCTCAAAACTAGAGTTCCATGAGTGTCCTATAAGATGGTAGCGAGTGAGGAGGGGGAGGGGCTTCAGTAAGGCTTGTTATAAATCAATCAAAATTTGTAGGGAAGGACATGTTTTGAGTTTATTTTGTAAGAGGGTGGCTTTTAACACACAATATTACAAAAATATATCTTTTTTTTAGAACATATATACACACACACGGACCCCCAGAGCAGGTACTATTTGGGTGGTGGATCATTCTCAGCACTGCAGTAACATCGATGTGGTGGTGGTGTGTTAGTGTGTGCTGTGCTGGTCAGAGTGGATCAGACACAGCGGTGCTGCTGGAGTTTTTCAACACCTCAGTGTCTCTGCTGGACTGAGAATAGTCCACCAACCAAAAACTCCAGCAGCACTGCTGTGTCTGATCCACTTGTACCAGCACAACACACACTAACACACCACCATGTCAGTGTTACTGCAGTGCTGAGAATGATCCACCACCCAAATAGTACCTGCTCTGTGAGGGTACATGGGGGTCCTGACAAAGTATCAGAGAGACAGATGGACTACAGTCTGTAACTAGAACTACAAAGAGCTCCTGTAAAGTAAGTGGAGCTGATAAAACGGACAGTGAGCGTAACGTTATGCCTGTGAGTGGACTGAACAGCCTGAACTGACCTCTAAGAGAGTGTGAGAGTGTGTGTGTGTGTGTGTGTGTGTGGACAGTACGTTCTTTGTTATTGCTCACATACTGGTGTGTTCTAACACTACAGTGTGTACTGAGAGAGATAAAAAGAGAGAGACAGCAAGAGTCCTCTTTCTCCTATTCTTTCATCTACATGTCAATATTTCTCCGTCTCCTTTTCTTCGTCTTATGTCTGCGTTTGTCTCTCTCTGTCCTACTTTTATCGCTTTTTATTTCTCACTTGGCCTTCCACGTCTTTTTTTCTCCCTGTCTCGTTCATTCTCTCTCTCGCTCGGTCTTTCTCTCTCAAAACCGGGTGGGATTTCTAATATTATGTTAGAGCTAAGCTAACGGTGGTGCACATGTAGCACTCTTACAGGGTTACTGAAACCTGTTTATACTACAGCTCATACTGACAGCTGTGCTGAGATGTGGAGAACTTCCAGAAGGTCTAGAGTTAAATGCTGAATAAAACTCATAACTCCTCATTTTT
>NC_051238.1:6074121-6086621 GCF_015220715.1 Pygocentrus nattereri | reverse complement strand
ACAGATACAGACAGAGAGAGGGAGAGATACAGAAAGAGAGACAGAGAAAGAGAGAGAGAGACACAGATACAGACAGAGAGAGGGAGAGAGATACAGAAAGAGACAGACAGAGAAAGAGAGAGAGACACAGATACAGACAGAGAGAGACACAGATACAGACAGAGAGAGGGAGAGATACAGAAAGAGACAGACAGAGAAAGAGAGAGAGACACAGATACAGACAGAGAGAGACACAGATACAGACAGAGAGAGGGAGAGATACAGAAAGAGACAGACAGAGAAAGAGAGAGAGATACAGAAAGAGAAAGACAGAGAAAGAGAGAGAGAGAGACACAGATACAGAGAAAGAGAGACACAGATACAGACAGAGAGAGGGAGAGATACAGAAAGAGAGACAGAGAAAGAGAGAGAGACACAGATACAGAGAAAGAGAGACACAGATACAGACAGAGAGAGGGAGAGATACAGAAAGAGAGACAGAGAAAGAGAGAGAGACACAGATACAGACAGAGAGAGGGAGAGAGATACAGAAAGAGACAGAGAAAGAGAGAGACACAGATACAGACAGAGAGAGACACAGATACAGACAGAGAGAGGGAGAGAGATACAGAAAGAGACAGACAGAGAAAGAGAGAGAGAGACACAGATACAGAGAAAGAGAGACACAGATACAGACAGAGAGAGGGAGAGATACAGAAAGAGAGACAGAGAAAGAGAGAGAGACACAGATACAGACAGAGAGAGGGAGAGAGATACAGAAAGAGACAGACAGAGAAAGAGAGAGAGACACAGATACAGAGAAAGAGAGACACAGATACAGACAGAGAGAGGGAGAGATACAGAAAGAGAGACAGAGAAAGAGAGAGAGACACAGATACAGACAGAGAGAGACACAGATACAGACAGAGAGAGGGAGAGATACAGAAAGAGAGACAGAGAAAGAGAGAGAGACACAGATACAGACAGAGAGAGGGAGAGATACAGAAAGAGAGACAGAGAAAGAGAGAGAGACACAGATACAGACAGAGGGAGGGAGAGAGATACAGAAAGAGACAGACAGAGAAAGAGAGAGAGACACATATACAGACAGAGAGAGGGAGAGAGATACAGAAAGAGACAGACAGAGAAAGAGAGAGAGACACATATACAGACAGAGAGAGGGAGAGATACAGAAAGAGAGACAGAGAAAGAGACACAGATACAGACAGAGAGAGGGAGAGAGATACAGAAAGAGACAGACAGAGAAAGAGAGAGAGACACAGATACAGAGAAAGAGAGACACAGATACAGACAGAGAGAGGGAGAGATACAGAAAGAGAGACAGAGAAAGAGAGAGAGACACAGATACAGACAGAGAGAGACACAGATACAGACAGAGAGAGGGAGAGATACAGAAAGAGAGACAGAGAAAGAGAGAGAGACACAGATACAGACAGAGAGAGGGAGAGAGATACAGAAAGAGACAGACAGAGAAAGAGAGAGAGATACAGAAAGAGACAGACAGAGAAAGAGAGAGAGAGAGACACAGATACAGAGAAAGAGAGACACAGATACAGACAGAGAGAGGGAGAGATACAGAAAGAGAGACAGAGAAAGAGAGAGAGACACAGATACAGAGAAAGAGAGACACAGATACAGACAGAGAGAGGGAGAGATACAGAAAGAGAGACAGAGAAAGAGAGAGAGACACACAGATACAGACAGAGAGAGGGAGAGAGATACAGAAAGAGACAGAGAAAGAGAGAGACACAGATACAGACAGAGAGAGGGAGAGAGATACAGAAAGAGACAGACAGAGAAAGAGAGAGAGAGACACAGATACAGAGAAAGAGAGACACAGATACAGACAGAGAGAGGGAGAGATACAGAAAGAGAGACAGAGAAAGAGAGAGAGACACAGATACAGACAGAGAGAGGGAGAGAGATACAGAAAGAGACAGACAGAGAAAGAGAGAGAGACACAGATACAGAGAAAGAGAGACACAGATACAGACAGAGAGAGGGAGAGATACAGAAAGAGAGACAGAGAAAGAGAGAGAGACACAGATACAGACAGAGAGAGACACAGATACAGACAGAGAGAGGGAGAGATACAGAAAGAGAGACAGAGAAAGAGAGAGAGACACAGATACAGACAGAGGGAGGGAGAGAGACACAGATACAGACAGAGAGAGGGAGAGATACAGAAAGAGAGACAGAGAAAGAGAGAGAGACACAGATACAGACAGAGAGAGGGAGAGAGATACAGAAAGAGACAGACAGAGAAAGAGAGAGAGAGACACAGACACAGAGAAAGAGAGACACAGATACAGACAGAGAGAGGGAGAGATACAGAAAGAGAGACAGAGAAAGAGAGAGAGAGACACAGATACAGACAGAGAGAGGGAGAGAGATACAGAAAGAGACAGACAGAGAAAGAGAGAGAGACACAGATACAGACAGAGAGAGACACAGATACAGACAGAGAGAGACACAGATACAGACAGAGAGAGGGAGAGATACAGAAAGAGACAGACAGAGAAAGAGAGAGAGACACAGATACAGACAGAGAGAGACACAGATACAGACAGAGAGAGGGAGAGATACAGAAAGAGAGACAGAGAAAGAGAGAGAGACACAGATACAGACAGAGAGAGGGAGAGAGATACAGAAAGAGACAGACAGAGAAAGAGAGAGAGATACAGAAAGAGACAGACAGAGAAAGAGAGAGAGAGAGACACAGATACAGAGAAAGAGAGACACAGATACAGACAGAGAGACAGAGAAAGAGAGAGAGACACAGATACAGAGAAAGAGAGACACAGATACAGACAGAGAGAGGGAGAGATACAGAAAGAGAGACAGAGAAAGAGAGAGAGACACAGATACAGACAGAGAGAGGGAGAGAGATACAGAAAGAGACAGAGAAAGAGAGAGACACAGATACAGACAGAGAGAGACACAGATACAGACAGAGAGAGGGAGAGAGATACAGAAAGAGACAGACAGAGAAAGAGAGAGAGAGACACAGATACAGAGAAAGAGAGACACAGATACAGACAGAGAGAGGGAGAGATACAGAAAGAGAGACAGAGAAAGAGAGAGAGACACAGATACAGACAGAGAGAGGGAGAGAGATACAGAAAGAGACAGACAGAGAAAGAGAGAGAGACACAGATACAGAGAAAGAGAGACACAGATACAGACAGAGAGAGGGAGAGATACAGAAAGAGAGACAGAGAAAGAGAGAGAGACACAGATACAGACAGAGGGAGGGAGAGAGATACAGAAAGAGACAGACAGAGAAAGAGAGAGAGACACATATACAGACAGAGAGAGGGAGAGAGATACAGAAAGAGACAGACAGAGAAAGAGAGAGAGACACATATACAGACAGAGAGAGGGAGAGATACAGAAAGAGAGACAGAGAAAGAGAGAGAGACACAGATACAGACAGAGAGAGGGAGAGAGATACAGAAAGAGACAGACAGAGAAAGAGAGAGAGACACAGATACAGAGAAAGAGAGACACAGATACAGACAGAGAGAGGGAGAGATACAGAAAGAGAGACAGAGAAAGAGAGAGAGACACAGATACAGACAGAGAGAGACACAGATACAGACAGAGAGAGGGAGAGATACAGAAAGAGAGACAGAGAAAGAGAGAGAGACACAGATACAGACAGAGAGAGGGAGAGAGATACAGAAAGAGACAGACAGAGAAAGAGAGAGAGATACAGAAAGAGACAGACAGAGAAAGAGAGAGAGAGAGACACAGATACAGAGAAAGAGAGACACAGATACAGACAGAGAGAGGGAGAGATACAGAAAGAGAGACAGAGAAAGAGAGAGAGACACAGATACAGAGAAAGAGAGACACAGATACAGACAGAGAGAGGGAGAGATACAGAAAGAGAGACAGAGAAAGAGAGAGAGACACAGATACAGACAGAGAGAGGGAGAGAGATACAGAAAGAGACAGAGAAAGAGAGAGACACAGATACAGACAGAGAGAGGGAGAGAGATACAGAAAGAGACAGACAGAGAAAGAGAGAGAGACACAGATACAGAGAAAGAGAGACACAGATACAGACAGAGAGAGGGAGAGATACAGAAAGAGAGACAGAGAAAGAGAGAGAGACACAGATACAGACAGAGAGAGACACAGATACAGACAGAGAGAGGGAGAGATACAGAAAGAGAGACAGAGAAAGAGAGAGAGACACAGATACACAGAGGGAGGGAGAGAGATACAGAAAGAGACAGACAGAGAAAGAGAGAGAGACACATATACAGACAGAGAGAGGGAGAGAGATACAGAAAGAGACAGACAGAGAAAGAGAGAGAGACACATATACAGACAGAGAGAGGGAGAGATACAGAAAGAGAGACAGAGAAAGAGAGAGAGACACAGATACAGACAGAGAGAGACACAGATACAGACAGAGAGAGGGAGAGATACAGAAAGAGAGACAGAGAAAGAGAGAGAGACACAGATACACAGAGGGAGGGAGAGAGATACAGAAAGAGACAGACAGAGAAAGAGAGAGAGACACATATACAGACAGAGAGAGGGAGAGAGATACAGAAAGAGACAGACAGAGAAAGAGAGAGAGAGGGAGAGGAATTGTACTGTTGTTTTAAAGCATTCTGCATAACTGTGCTATTGAGAGGTAAACAAAGTCATTCAGAGTGGTTTAATGTGAAATAGTTGACCTCAGAGAAACGCCGGTGTCTTTACAGTGGTGATGATGGGAACCAGGGGTCACAATGTCTACAACACAAATAGCCATTTTACTTACTATCCAAAACCAGCAGCGTGCGCTGGACCAAAACATGCCCTGCACGTAGCTCTCCACCATGAATTTCACTCCTGTGATATACTGTAAACACATCAGTCAACGCTGATGCGACATGGGTGAGAACTAATCTGCATCAATTTTTTACTTATTTATGTGGATTTATGTCAAAGCCAAAATCAGTCGAAACAGAAAACACACCTGAGGTTTCATGACCGGTCAGGAATCAATAAAAACACGTAGTGCAGTTGTCAGAGGACTCTTGCATACTGCAGCCAGCAGCCTACTGCGAATAAACATACTGAGACAACGATTAACAAAACATATATTGTGCAGCCCTAATCAGCAGGGGCAGTTTGGATTGGATTAATGGTGCCATGGCATTGGTAGTGAGTAAATGAGTGAGTGAGTAAATGAGTGTGTGTGTGTGTGTGTGTGTGTGTGTGTGTGTGTGTGTGTGTGTGTGTGTGTGTGTGTGTCTGAATGGTCTGCACGCCACACACACCATATTCAGTGTCACAGGACATTCCAGCAGCAGGATGCTCAGTCATGTGACACCCCCCAATCAAACAGAGCCTCTTTCTGTTGCTCGCTCGCTCTCTCTCTCTCTCTGGAGAGCAAAGTAGGTCTCCGCTCATTGGCTAATAGCTCAGTGAGAGAGATACCTGATCGGCTGAGTCCGAGGTTGGCAACATGTGGGTCTTTTACTGCGTCACTGTGTTGACATGGAGACAACAATCACGCCTACCTAGTAGCTGTTAAAAAAGGCAAAGAGAAAAATTTAAGAACATGCATAATTTGGAGACGAATGGACTTATTTTCATTTATAAATCAGTCCAGCTGGTTTCCTGATACGTTTAGTCCGCAACAAGAAACTGACAAACACTAAAATCACAAAGCTGATGTCCGTTTCTCGTTAGAATTTTCCTGTTCCACCTTAAATTTTGCAGAAGTTACATTCTGGCACCTCAGGCACCATTTAATGCTCTTTTTATCTGAGGGTCCCATTTCATAGAGGAAGATCTCAACCACTACCCCTTGTAACTCAGGTCCAAGATGCAAGGGGACACCCAAAAACAAGGGGTAGGGGCAAAAATAAGAGATGGGACTGGTCCCATATCTTTCTTTATTTTAGTTTTACATCCTGTTTATATATATTGCTCCACTTAAAGCTGGGCAGTAAGAATATATATATCATTATCATGATAAATACCACACCACTATACAAGACAATGTGCTTTTCTGAACATATCGTGTATCGCCAGTACTTGTAGACACTGACCAGCTATATTTCATCATAAGGAGAGCAAAATTAGTCCTGTTTAACTGCATTTAGTGCCAAAAATTGAACAAAAAACATTGTTTTCATATTTTGTGATGGTTTTTTAAAAATGTAAGTTCTATTTTTCTCTGTTTCAACTGATTAGATGTATGAAAAAATAAATATTGTGACTTTCAGTATCGTGAAAATTTCTTGAAGTATCGCGATATTATATATTTGCCAACTTGTCCACCTCTAGCTGTGAGGAACAGTGATTAGGGGCCTATTTCTGTTCCTTATAATAGTGTTCTAGGACACTTAACCAGTGCAAGTTCTACCTAGTACTCCAGCATAGGGAACAGCAATTAGGGGACCATCAGGAGCACCATACAGTGATTAGGGACCATTTCCACTTCTGTGTACACATAATTAAGAAGAAATCAAGAACCAGGGTTTGGTAACAATAAAAACAACACTGGAAGGAGAGGGATTCAAAACGTTTCAGCTCCCATTCTGCTGCACTTGGCACCTCACTCGATTCCTTTTCCAAGGAAAACACAGCATACAGTCTAGCACAAGCAGCACAGGTTGTGGATTAGCATAATGAATGCATAATTATTAGCCTAATCACTGCCATCATTACCATCACAGGTTTTGTCATTAACACATGGCAACTCGGCACTCTGACTCTGACTCAATAGAGCTGTAGCGGTATCTGTAAAATCCATCTCCCTACCTTTTTCCAAGTAAACGACTGCCCACCTGTCTGGCTGGACACTGATGGATGACTGACTGTAGAGCTCTCCTGCTACCCGCTTCAGACCAGCTGCCCACGCCCCAGCTACCGCCACCTGCCTTGGACTAGCTGCCCACCCTACACTGAAGTTTTCATGGACTCTACTACTGCTACCAGTACTACTACCACTACTACCAATATTAGTAGTATAATAACTTTGTAGGTAGTCTGACCAGAGGAGGGTGGGTCCCCCCTTGTGAGCCTTGGTTCCTCCCAAGTTTTCCTCCTCAGCTCTGAGGGAGGTTCTCCCTGCCACTGTTGCTCCTGGCTTGCTCACCTGGGGGTTTTACATTCATGTTAAAACTTTGTCTTTACTGGAATTCTGTGAAGCTGCTTTGTGACAACATCAGCTGTAAAAAGCGCCACGAATAAATTTGATTTGATTCGATTAGATTAAAGCCAATTTCCCCCTCCCTCACATACATAGACAAACAGCAAGGATTAACAGCTAGAGAGAAAGGATGGGCGATACCACCAATATACCAAGCAATAACCAATACAGACCCTAAAACCCTTTCTATGAGCATAAAAGGTGAGATGTATGATGTACTAGAGCTGCACAAACATATAACCTGTTTGTTATCGTGATATTAGCCTTTGCACTTAAGGCATCGCAGAGGTTCATCATCTCAGAGGTTGGTCATCCAAGGAAATTAAAAAAAAAAAATGTAAGCAATATTTTGACTTTGGTTGTCATTTGTAATTTTTTTTTCATTATTTCATAAACTGTGGCATCAGATGGGGGTGTTGTGGAGGGGACGGAAGTTAAACAACTTAAAAGGCAATAAAAGCAGATATAAATCACTGCCTCTAGTGTTATTCCTACACTTCACAATAGAGCAGTGATCCTGACTGACCTAAGAGGAATGTGCACTAGGATTACATGTGAGGAACTGCGGAAAACTGAGTTTATATGAACAGGTGTATGTTGTAAACATATGTTTGTGCTTTGCTTCCTCTTTTTCTCCTTTCTTCTGTCTCTCATTCTGTCTGTCCTACACCTCCAGCCCACAGTCTGTAATCTGAGCAGCAGCGGGCTCCTGTCAGCTTTCTCAAGGCCATCCATCTAATATTAGCCCTAACAATACAAAGGAGAGCGAGAGAGAGAGAGTGAGAGAGATTGAGGGAGGGAGGGAGAGAAAAAGAGAGAGATGACAAAGGGAGATGACAGAAATCAAAAGACAGAAAGAAAAAGAGAAAGAAAGAACGAAAAGAAAGAGATCAGGGCTCATTTAAGTAAAGGAAAAATTCTGGGTGCTTCCAGTGCGAGATGGTGATTGTGACTGTGGAGCTTTCAGGGATGATTCACTTTAGCATTGATTCAGCTTTCAGTGATGATTCACTCAGACAGTTCTGCATTAATCCACTCCAGCCTGAAATCCGATGTTAAGCAGATAAAAACAAAAGGGCCTTATTAAGCTGCTAAGCTGCTCGAGGTGCTCTTTGTAGAGAAACAATGCGTTTGAAATGGTTCAGTTCTGTGAAGTACAGAGAGATAGAGTGTCTTTAAGAAAGCAGAGAGCTAAATTAGGCGTGCTCCACAATTAATTAAAGCTGTGCAGTAATTACCTAAATGTGCCTCCTCACTCACTTTCACACAACTCTTCACACAAACGGCCTCAGACACAGAGCAGAGCTCAGAGACCGAGCTCAGTCTCTATCACACATGCAGCGTCAGTACATTACATGCAAGTATCTATATGTAATAATAATCACAATAACAATAATCCTATTTGTCCCATATGTATAAGCAAGCGCCACACATGGGTCAATGACGTAAGATTTTCAAAATGACACACAGGTCACGATGTATATTTTTACATATACATATTTGCATTGACATCCAAGTGCATATTGTGTCTTAAATATACAGTTAGTGTAATCAAACCTGTTAACTGCTTACTTCAGTTATTAAACTGTGCTGGTCTGGTTGCCCTGTTTGACTTACTGGTTGTGCCACCTGACTTTTCAGATTCGTGTCATATTAAACAGGATTTAAGCAGTACTGCGGTGCTCCTGAAGCTCTTAAACACCTCAATATCACTGCTGGACTGAGAAAAGTCAACAACCAAAAGTATCCAGCCAACAGTGGACTAGATGAAGGACTAGAGGATGACCAACACAAACTGTGTGGCAGCAGATGAGCCATCATCTCTGACTTCACATCTACAAGGTGGACTGACAAGGTAAGAGAATGGACAGTGAGTGGACACAGTGTGTGTCACATATCGCTGCTATATTATACTATATAGCACACACACACACACACACACACACACTTCTGTGGTTTCTGGCACTGTATGATGCACAGTGGCCTGCTCGTCTGGGCTTTTGTCCACTTGTATAGACACAGTCGGTCCTACAGTGTCAGAAATCTACTGTTTCACTACTGCTTTAAGGATAGCTGAGCACCAGCAGTGGCTTTGTTGGAAAAGGACTGAGGGAAGAAGACTAAAGCCTTTTCTCTGTGGCTCTCTGTGTGGAGGCAAGGCAGGGTTCCTTTGAGCTTTACAGACACAATGGAGGAGGTTCCCATTCTAGCAGCGACAGACACACAAAGCTAGCCAAACACACAAGGATGAGTGATGTCCACACAGCACACCACCAGCCAACTCACTCCAGTCACTCAGAGGCAGAGCGAAGCCGATACCGCTGATATGACAGGAGCACAGAAACATAACGCCAGCACATGGGGTCATACATATGTCTCACTTGTGTTAAATATATGTTAATACCTATATGTAATAACATCTGTCATATGCATCATATACAGTACAGCGCAAAACCCACAGACAACCCAGTCAAAATGACTAAAAAGTGCATTTTATTCATTTTTTTAAAAGATGTGTCTGAGGAGATTAGACATAAGACAGTCCAGCTGCAGTAGAAATGAGAGAGTCTAATCTGATTTTGCAGATCCTGCAGGGTCACCTTTTCCAAGACTACACCTAGACTTTTGAGATTATTTCCCATCATGCACCTGGTGGAAAGTTACCACCACCACCACAACAACCACAACAACCACAACAACAACAACCCCTTTTGCTTCTCCACTCTGTAGTGGCACAAATGGGAAGACACCTTGGCCATGTGTAGAGCTGTATATTCTGGAATAATGGCACTGGGAACTTTATTAATTAACCTGTAAAATGTGCAGTGTTTTTTTTTATTTAACAAAGATTTACACATCAACAAAACATGCAGCAATTCAGCCTTATCGCTTGAGTGTTATGAACTAAATGAAACTAAAAAAAACAAACAAAATAAGAAACGAGTGTAATAGAAAACAAAAAAAGGAAAAAGATTGATGAAAAATGAATGCTTCTCCAACAACATCCTTCTTTAAGTCTTCCACCCATTTCCTTACATCACTATCACGCTCGGTGAACTTGAAATAATAAAACAGCCAATTTACATTTTCATTTATTATGATTATTGATTTAAAGTGGAGCAGATCTGCAGTTTTACAGAGATTTCATCCCCTCACACATGCATTCCAACGTCCCCTTATTCCAGGGGTCAGCAACATGTGGCACCGGAGCGCCATGTGGCTCTTATACTGTCCTGTAGCGGCTACACAGCTGAATTAGATTTGTAGGTAAAAATAAGGGCTGGGCGATAAAACGATAACGATAAGTATCACGATAGAACTTTTCCTCGATACAGGGATAAGAAAGATTCGGTAAATGTTCGATATAATAGATAATTCTCACTTCCATGTTCAGCGACAGCCCTGGTGTTTTCAACTGCAAGGAAAGCGAAACTCCTCTGCTGTTGCCAGGAGATGGTGCATTTCAGAGTTTTTCACATGATTAGAGAGGGAGGGGGCGATGAGTAAAAAAGGGTCGTCAAATATACTTGCAGTGTCTAAAACGTGGAGTTAAACATTCCGTTTGAGTGGAGCGACCAGCAATCAGTTCTCCTGTGACCAAGTGTGGTTGGGATAGTGTAGTGGGTAACACCTCTGCCTTCTACACTGTAGACTGGGGTTCAATCCCCACCTGGGCAAACACCCTACACTATACCAATAAGAGTCCTTGGGCAAGACTCCTAACACCGCCTTCGCCTACCTGTATAAAATGATCAAATGGTAAGTCGCTCTGGATAAGAGCGTCTGCCAAATGCCGTAAATGTATGTAAATGTAATGTGACGAGATAAGCAGCGTAGCTGTGCCGACAGTGAACTCCGTGAACTCGCCTCTTTCTGTACATCCTAACAAGCTTTAGCAGCATCAAATCACAATCCTCACAACTTGAAGTTGAAGCAGCGCTCCGTCACTCGCACAACACGGCAAATTGATGATACTGTAGATCAAACAGGACACAAAAGCAGTTTAAACAAACCTAAAAGGAGGACTCCGTTTATCTGGTGTTGATATATTTCAGTTCAGTTCTCAAACTAATAGCTATAGAGAAATCCAGTCGTCTGCTAGCTGGTGTGTGAATACATGGATGTGGTAGCAGTGATGGCAGTAAGGTGGTGTGATCCACCACTGACGTGCTGAGTCAGCTAATATTTGCTGTTTGTACTGTTGACGTTGTTGAGAAACTAAACCGTCCAGTGCCGTTTTTGGCCACTTAGTATTTAGCATTAGCATTTGTAATGGGATAGCCTAGCATCCGTCACCAGACACTTTCTCCCACTGTCCCATGACAGATTGGTGAAGACTTTGTTGAGTGTTTGTCCTGTTCCAACCATAAAGGATAACAGCGATTAACCTCCCAGGAGCAAAAATCAAAACTTGAAAGAAATAAACGTGACATTTAGCGTGATGTGTATCGATATCAAACAATATGAGTTTTATCATTTATCATTATCTTTAATTAATTTAACATTGTTGGCCATATCGCCCATCTCTAGTAAACATGAATTATAATTAATAATAATCCTCCTTCACAGTAAAATAAAGCTCTGCTGATCCTTCAACACAGTTTAACAATAAATGGTCTTAAACTCTGGAGTTAATACAGAACTGCTACATTAACTCCAGTGGACTTATTGGTCTTAAACTCTGGAGTTAATACAGAACTGCTACATTAACTCCAGTGGACTTATTGGTCTTAAACTCTGGAGTTAATACAGAACTGCTACATTAACTCCAGTGGACTTATTGGTCTTAAACTCTGGAGTTAATACAGAACTGCTACATTAACTCCAGTGGACTTATTGGTCTTAAACTCTGGAGTTAATACAGAACTGCTACATTAACTCCAGTGGACTTATTTGCATCTATAATCCCTCCAGCTTGTTTCCTGATACTTTCAATCTGCAATGAGAAACTGTCAAACACTAAAACGTTGCGAAGCTGAAGTCGCTTCTCATTCGACTTTCCACGTCTCATCTTAAACAGTGCAACAGTTAGCTACATAGTTAGCTACGTTCTGGTGCCTCAGGCGCCATTTAAGGTGAAATGGGAAAATTCGAACAAGATGCCGGCGAAAGAGAGGCGAAAGAGAGGCGAAAGAGAGGCGAAAGAGAGGCGAAAGAGAGGCGAAAGAGAGGCGACTTCAGCCTCACAAAAATTTGAACGATAGGAGACATTTTACAACAAACTGTTCTACTTTTGAGCAAAGGTTTCCTGCTGGAGATGCGAGAAAAGCTAAGCTAAAAAAAGCTGAGCTAAACCTTAAAGAAGAGCAAAGCAAGTGCGTTTTTTTATTCGTTT
>NC_051238.1:6059121-6066621 GCF_015220715.1 Pygocentrus nattereri | reverse complement strand
GCGACCCATTCTTTCACTAATGTCTGTAGAAGCGGTCTGCAGGCCTAGGGGCTCGGCTTTATACACCTGTGGCCATGGAAGTGATTGGAACACCTGAATTCAATGATTTGGATGGGTATGAATACTTTGAAAATTGTGTATTTCAACAAAATTTGTCAGTTTTATTTTTTTAGATCACGTCATATGAAATAACTCCCCTCCGACTTCTCTGACTGCCGTTTCTCACCTGGTTCCTCCCCTGTATGCGTGTCATTCACTCGAGTCTATTAGTGACCTCTGCACTAATCTGTTCCAGTGAAAATCTATTTCTCTAAGAAAGCAGCATGCTGGCACGTCGTCCACTGAGAGGAGAAGACCTTGCGTGGAAGGCGAGTCCTCAATAGCATCCGTCAGTGTACCGTTCAGCTCATTAACCATGAACCTTGAAGAAACAGCTTCTGGTACTCACACAACACGGAAACCTTCCAATTTGCATCGGCTGTTTTTGAATAAAAACATTTCTGCTTTCGGTTGATCTTACTTCCTTCCTTGCGGTTTACCAGATTTCCATTCATTAAGTCTTACGGATAATTGAATACTGAATCAGAATCCATGTACTTAAATAGTGCTATTACTATATTACTATATATACACTATATTATTATTATATGCCCTTTACATTGTGTGTAAATTTCATGATGAATGGACTAAAAGAAATGGCCCAAAATGACTTGGAAAAAGTTCTGGTTCCATTGAATTACACTGAAAATAAAGCATGTTTTTCCTTCTCCTGTAAAGTTCCCATTTTGGAGATGCAAGGTTTTCTTCCGACAACAGCGATATATTGTTTTTGTCTGTGTCTGCTGCCGATGTTTTAGAGTGGCAGCAGACACAGTCTAAACACCGCGCTATTGAAAAAGTAATGCAAGCTTAAGCTTATTTTTAAAAGACGGAGGAACATCGATATAAAACCTGCCACCGGTAGATGCTCAGAGATTAGTACATCAAGCGGAACATACTCATCCGCAAATGTAATATCTACACCCACTTTTCTGTGATCCTCCCTCATTTGGCATGGCATGAGAAATGCATTTTGCATTCTGATGTGCTGTTTAACCGTTTAAAGTGTTAACTGGTGTAATGGGCTTAGATGGTGTACATCAAATGATCCTAATGTGATGCTAGAATTATGCAAATTCACATGTTTTAAAAAAGTTCTAGTAAGTCATAAACCTGCAAATGTTGGCCAACTGAAACGACGCTGAGTAGTGTGGCCAGTTGGATCTCCATATTGTATTTGATAGCATTTGATTAAAGCACTTTTCATTGTCAGTGGTCGCCAGACTGCAGGTGTCAGAGTGTGAGTCCTGTTTTTTTTGCTGAGGCTTTATTACTGCTGGCAGCTTCTGTTGCCCTTCCAATGCTGACCACAGGGGTTTTCTCTGGACAGTCCTGCCACACTGGCATGGGCTTTGAGCCAGAACTCTGCATGATCACACACACACACACACACACACACACACACACACACACACACACACGTATAATGTTATATATATGTATAATGTTAATTTTGTGCTTGAGACCTAAACTTTGAGCCGGACTTTCTGCGCGCATGACGTTTCATATGTAAAGGCGCATGACGCGATGTCAAAAACCACGAAATGCAACCCGACTTTTAAATGATTATTTTGGGCTTTACAGCAGCGCACACTCACCGTATAAGCTAGACTTAAATAGCTCCCATAATGATAGGGGAAACGCTGGATTCCATGTTATTTTGGTGGGTTAGCGCTGTGAGCACCTTCACAGCAGACAGTAAAGGGTGCAAGCTGCCCTTTCATACTTTTCATACATCCAGCACCTCCTAAAAAAATGTTAGAAATAAATAAAATAGGGGAAACCAAAGACACGATGCCCATTAGGACAAAAAGGGAGTTTCAGAAATTAATCAAGTGCAGTTCAAGCTATTTTTAAGGATAGAAATCTCCCATGCATTATTGCTATCATTGGCATTCATTTTGGACCATTACAATCAATTACACTCAATTATAATAATACTCAATTAAGAATGTGTTAATTTTTTGGCAAAAAATTCATTTCCCTAATTTTCAACCTCCCACCCCCCCAAAATAAACTAATTTTACAATACTGTGCACACTTCTCCAGACACATACGTGCTTTCAGGGCAAAATGACTTAATTCTCACTAAAATCTGAATTTGATTTGAATTGATTTGTGATGAAGTTTTCACTGAATAATTTCTGACAGGATTGGAATAAAATGGATTGATATTGAGATTTCCACCGACTAACATGCATACAAGGCTTCCTATCTCAGTTTCTCTCCTGCACCCCCCCCACCCCGCCAACACCCCTTTAATTAACTCGGCACCATCATCCGCAGCAGGCGGGAGCTTGGCAGAGCGTCCAGGACCAAAAATAAGCTGCAGCAGTCGGCGCTGAGTGGTACATGCAGCAGGCTCATGTAGAAATGGGTCGAACAGATAAAGGACGAGAGCCGCTGCAGAGGCACCTTCGGCTACCACACCGCACCATGTTTGTGGCCTCTGGTTAATTCTCCGGTCGATTAGTTCGTCAACTATTTCACACTTCGTCACAGTGTCGCCATCTCTCAACCCCCCAACCCCCAATCAGACTGAATGTCATGGGTCGGAAAACGAGGTGTTTCGACAGACGTGATTCTGTGCTAAATTTCCGTCTCTCTATCTCTCTCTCCATCTCTCTATCTCTCTATCTCTCTCTCCATCTCTCTCTCTATCTGTAAGTTTGCTGGTGCAGTTAGTTCAGAGCTCAGCTCCAGACCTGAACCCCCTGAAGTGCATAATTGTGGTTTCCCTGGTTAGAAGTCCTTATACTATCAGCTAATTGATCCCTGAACGAGGTGTGAACGGCAGCTAGAAACACTAAACTACACAGTGCAGGGGCTCCAAGCCCGGAGTTTGAAAACACTGAATTTAAGGTCTGTGTAGTTTTGGTCATTCTTGCCTTTTGTCGCATCTTGCAGGTCAATGATACACAAAGCACATGAGATTGAAGGCACTGTGCTACACAGTCACGCCCTGATTGGTCCTCAGTATTCAGTGTGACGTCATGTGAAACGTTAGAATAAAATCAAGCACAAAGATCTCCATAGACAAACACCGGCAGCCGAATGGGTTGCGCTGAAGAGCTCAGAGGCTGTACATGTGGCACTGTCATAGAACGCCACCACATCAGTTTGTGAAATTTCTGCCATGTTAGATCTGCCTCGATGAACTAAGTGCTACTATTGTGAAATGGAAGTGTCTAGGAGCAACAACAGCTCAGCCACAAAGTGGTAGACCACACAAACTCAGAGTAAAGCTGCCGAGTGCTGAAAAGCACAGCACATTCAATTGCCTAGCAATGGCTACAGAGTTCCACAATGCCTCTTGAAGCAACATCAGCACAAGAGTTGTATGACGGGAGCTTCAGGAATTAGCCAAGGAGCTGCACACCTGTCGAAGATTACTATATGTAATGCCAAGCGTCGGCTTCACGTAAAACATCTGCCACGGGACTCTGGAGCAGTAAAATCATGTTCTCTGGAGTGGTTAACTGATCTGGGTTTAGTGGATGCCAGGAGAACATTTCCTACCGGAATGCACAGTGTCAACAGTAAAGTTTGGTGGAGGAGGGATAATGAGCTGCGACTGTTTATCAGGGTATGGACTCCTTAGTTACAGTGAAGTGATGTTAATGCTACAGCGTACAAAGACATTTTGGACAACCAAATGCTTCCAACTTTGAGTCACAATTTTGAGAAAGCCTATTTCAGCATGACTGAGCCCATGTACACAAAGCGAGCTCCATAAAGACATAGTTTGACAGGTTTGGTGTAGAGGAACTCAAGTGAACTGCACAGAGCCCTGACCTCAAACCCCACTGAGCACCTTTGGGATGAAATGGAGCACTGACTGCAAGCCAGGACGTTCTACATCAGTGTCTGACCTCACAAAATGCTCTTTTGACTAAATGGACACAAATTCCCACAAACACAGTCTAAAATCTTGTGGAAAGCTTCAGAGAAGAGTGGAGGCTGTTACAGCCGCAAAGGAGAGCCACCTCCACATTAATGCCCACAGTTTTGGAATACGATGTCCAACAAGCTCATAAGTATGATGGTCAGGTGTCCACATTCTTTTGGCCGTGTAGTGTATATGCTGATAGTCATACATAAAAACGTAGAAAATGAAGAAACTGGGGCTGTATGTACCTTAAATTCAGTTCATCATCAAAAGCCAGCTTAAAATATCAGTCAAATCTAAACATCTGTCCAATGCGCTTTTAAATAAGCAATTATGTGCCAATACTGATATGATTACAATATCGCTGCATATCATTACTCACTACACAGTGTTTTGTGCAGTGCTAGCTTATTACCTACTTTATTTATGACCCTATTTCTCAACTCTGGAGGACATCCGGCGCTGCACATTTCAGTGTTTGCTCTGCTCCCAACACACCTGATCCAAGTAATATGCTAATTAACAAGCCTTTCCTGAGTGTGTTTTGGCAGGAAAGCACAAAAATGTGGGGGTCCTCCGGTACCAGGTTTGAAAACCACTGCCCTACTTCTTAAACTGACTATGACCGCTAACTAGCTAATTTTGTGTTTACCTAACATATCCCCCCATGAGTGCCCCTTGCTGTAATGCTGGAAATCTTATTTAATGACGAGGCTGGTTGTTAAATAGTGTATAAAATAATGCTAAATAATCTTTTAACCCAACTATACCTTGGCCAGAAGGTCTCCCTTGAAATGAATTATACCTGGGGCTGCCAAATCTTCGTAGAAATGATGTGAACTTGCTAGCTGTGTCTTGTCCAGCTGTTAGCTAGCTGAACTGTGTTTTGTCCAAATGGCCTCCCCATTAAGCTGATCCATTCCTGGTCTTACTATGACGTCTAAAATTACTTTGTGGAAGCAAAATTGGAAATCTTGTGTTTTCCACCAATAAAACAGCATCATTAGAGCCAATCACAGGGACAACTAGAAGATAGAGATTGGAAAATATCTAAACCAGGTCTGTCGATGTGTGGCCCCTGAGCCAAAGCTGACCCTTGGGTAGGTTTGATTGGGCTCACCCCCCTCATCCAGTAACAGAGCCAACATTGCTCATC
Organism: Pygocentrus nattereri; assembly: GCF_015220715.1. Classification (NCBI taxonomy): domain Eukaryota; kingdom Metazoa; phylum Chordata; class Actinopteri; order Characiformes; family Serrasalmidae; genus Pygocentrus; species Pygocentrus nattereri. The sequence goes on along the minus strand of NC_051238.1, from coordinate 6,061,477 downwards.
TGCTGCTGCACAGTGCTGGATTTTTTTAAACACCTCAGTGTCGCTGCTGGACTGAGAATAGTCCACCAAACAAAAACATCCAGCCAACAGCGTCCTATGACCACTGATGAAGGACTAGAGGATGACCAACACAAACTGTGCTTTACATCTACAAGGTGAACTGACAAGGTAGGAGTGTCTAATAGAGTGGACCGTGAGTGGACACAGTGTTTAAACACTCCAGCATCTCTGCTGTGTCTGATCCACTCATACCAGCACAACACACACTAACACACCACCACCACATCAGTGTCACTGCAGTGCTGAGAATGATCCACCACCCAAATAGTACCTGTTCTGTGAGGGTCCATGGGGGTCCTGACCACTGAAGAACAAGGTAACAGAGTATCAGAGAAACAGATGGACTACAGTCTGTAACTGTAGAACTACACAGTGCAGCTATACAGAAAGTGGAGCTGACAAGATGGACAGTGAGTGTAGAAATAAGGAGGTGGTCATGATGTTATGCCTGATCAGTGTATATATATATATATATATATATATATATATATATATATATATATATATATATCATAATGTTGCTTTTAAAGCTGCATATCATGTATTTTAATAACAAAATGCAGTCTAAATGTTCTAAATGTTCTAAATACAAAGCTCAATTTGAAACTTTCTATCCATTTTTATCTGTATACTGTTTCGCTTTTTTGGCCCTTGGCCCACCATAAACACTGCACTTCTGCCCACCAAGATGGACAGCAAGCTTGTCGCTAGCCCATGGATGAAACGCAAGTTCGCATGTCTGAAAGATCCCCTCCAAAAACTCCAATTATGTTCCAATTAACTTTGTCAACTAAATCATTACAGCTCTATTTATGACAATGGAACCGACGTCCTTTTGGATTCAGTTTATTTAAGTACATGTAAACATTAACAAAATTACTTTGCTACTGTGTAACTGACATAATGCAGGTTATTCCTGGGTAAAGAATGCACACATTTAAATCAGGTCAATTCAAAGCTCTCAGATATTGTTGTGCTGCCAAAGAGGCAATCTAGTCATGTAATGCAAGAGAGGAAGTTGAGCAATTCAGACGCGACTATATTAAACCCTACTTCTCTTTCTCTGTGTAACAACATCCCTGCGAGATCTGGCTGGCAGCTCGGAAGCTCTGTCGGAGGAGTCTTCCGCTGAGCTCTGTCAAACAGCCTCCACAGCTGCTCCTGTGGTCCACAGCAGAGCGAGTGTTGGCGGATCCATCTGCCATGCTGGGACCACAGCGAGCCCTGGGCTTGGCTCCGGGCTTCTAATCCCAGACACAGCTTAGTCAGAGCTCAATAAGTTTACTCGGCTGAGATTTCCTAACTGACAGCCTAATAAAAGACCTCTGTTTATTTAGCCTGAGGAGACTCGCATACAGGTAAACACTCAGGCTGTAACGGGTCACAACATTCATAACTCAGAACGATACGAAACAGCCTCAAAAATAAGATGTGCCTGAACATGTGTCTCGTCAATAGAACTGCTGATGCTAAATGCATGAAATGAGTCATCAGTTTAATGAGTGTTAAAGAACTAAGATTAATACACTATATTGCCAAAGTATTCACTCATCAATCCAAATCATTGGATTTAGGTGTTTCAATCTCTTCCATGACCACAGGTGTATATATAGGTGCCAAGTGTAAAGTTTGGTGGAGGGGGGATCATGGTGTGGGGTTGGTTTTCAGGAGTTGGGCTCGGCCCTCTAGTTCCAGTGAAAGGAACTCAATGCTTCAGAAGACCAAAAGATTTTGGACAATTTCATGCTCCCAATTTTGTGGGAAGAGTTTGGGGACGGCCCCTTCCTGTTCCAACATGACTGCGCCCCAGTGCACAAAGCAGGTCCATAAAGACGTGGATGAGCCACTTTGGTGTGGAAGAACTTGACTGGCCTGCACAGAGTCCTGACCTCAGCTTTGGGATGAATTAGAGCGGAGACTGCGAGCCAGGCCTTCTCGTCCAACATCAGTGTCCAGCGCTTGTGGAAGAACGGTCAAAAATTCCCATAAACACACTCCTAAGCCTTGTGGAAAGCCTTCCCAGAAGAGTCATAGCTGTTGTAGCTGCAAAGGGTGGGCAACATCATATTAAACCCTATGAATTAAGACTGGGATGTCACTCAAGTTCATATTTGTGTGAAGGCAGACGAGGAAACACGTTTCGACTTTCAGTTTATTTCAGCATTTAATATTATTAAAGCACAAAATTTGAGGTTTTAGAATGGTGCAGTGGAGTTTAATTAGATTGGCTCAGACTGGTACCCTAAACCGGGGGTCAGCAGCATGCAGCTCTTATACTGCCCTGTTGTGGCCACAG
>NC_051238.1:5979121-6054121 GCF_015220715.1 Pygocentrus nattereri | reverse complement strand
AAATCTGGGCTCTAAACTATAAACAGACGGCGTCTCTTCAGTGATCTACTCTGGAAACATCACTTTTATAAAATAACACAAAGAGCATCTGAGATTTTTGGCTTTCAGCAGTAAACTGTGAGCATGTAGTGATATGTGGAGATCATAAAACACACGTTCTGTTAATCTGAGGGGAACTTTTGCCTAAAAAAAAGAAATTAATTAAAATTTTCATGCAGTTACTGAATAATCTGCCTTTTGATTTGGTCATGAAAATTCAGATGGACAAACCAAAATAAACCCTGGAGAATAAGAGGTTAAGATAATAATACCTACAGTTTTAAAGTATTTTTGTAACTGCAGTACAAAATGCATCAAGAAAAAGGCAAATATCTAACAGTGAAGCAGAGACGGCACAAATAAACCAAAATCAGCCTTAATCTCAGACGATACACTGCTAGAAATGAAGGTTCTGTTCAGGTACATTCTAATTTATCTGGGCACAAACAGTGTAAAATGTTCCCTCAAAGCTACAGCAGTGGTTTTAAGGTCCAGCTATGAACCTTAAATACGTTTTTCCAGGTGAAAAGTTGGTATTTGTACCTTTTCATAACCGAATATTTTAAAACAGAGCAGTAGAATAAAGTCCTGGAGGCGAGGCGGGAGGAGTGGAGTCAGTACAGCTTAGAACACATCATTTCAGTGGATTAGGGTTCAGTTATGTTCCCTGACTGAAGGTACAGAGAAGGCACTGCCCCAGTGACGGTTTAGTACCTTTATTTCTGAGAGTGTACAGTAAATCAGTACTTGGGTAAGAATCACTATACGTACATATCTGAGATCAACTTGTTTCTCCACAGTAAACCAGGGTCTTATTGCCAACTTTAGCTTTACTTTTAAGTACTCTATTTAATATTAGGTGTGAAAGATTCATCGAAAATAACAACTTGAAAGAACGCACTTTTCAAATTGCAGGAGCTGCCATTTTCATTATAGTCTTACAGTCGAATAACAACACTGAGTGTGTTTGCATGCACTTAATAATCCAATAACTGCAGAAAATCTGATTTTGACAGTGTCCAATCAACACCTTCACATGCACTTGAGCAATCAGATAATGTGAAACTCCAGGTCTGCATGAGTCGGGCAGTAATCAGATTTCTGCTTTACAACCAGCCAATAAACTCGCAGAAGAAGACGTGATGTAAACATAATGTAAAGTCATGGGCTGGAGGTCAGGGAACCAGCCCTGTGACCGGAAGGTCGCAGGTTCTATCCCCTGAGCTGACAGGTCATGATTGAAGTGCCCTTAATCAAGACACCTAACCCCCAACTGCTCCCTGGGTGCTGCGGATAGGACTGCCCTGGGCGAGTGTGCTCACTGCCCCCTAGTGTGTGTGCTTGCGAGTGTGTATGTGGTGTTTCACTGCACGGATGGGTTAAATGCAGAGGTGAGATTTCCCCGGTGTGGGACTAATAAGGGTCATTCATTTCATTTCATCAGGAGTTTTTCTTTGGTCTGTGCACAATCCCACATATGCAGTGTCTTCACATAGAAAACAGCAAATCCCTCTGTGAGAAGGTGTCTCCAAACATCTGACCCATACTGCAGAGCATAGTCACTCGGTCCAGTCCTTGAGGACACCAGCTTCTTTCAGTTCTTTTGCAGTTCTAGAGAAACTGAGGACTATGGCCTTTAATTACTTGGCTGCGATGTTTGGAGAGGGAACAGAACTGGAACAGTGGACTAGCTACAGGTCCTTGAGGACATCACTGAATTCTTCTGTTCAGGAGCAGCTCAGGGTTAAGTGCCTTTCTCAGTCGCATGACAGCAGCAGCCTTGAGCTTGAATTAAACTCAATACCTTTGGAGTTATAACTGGCCGCTGGGATACCAGCAACCACGCACTGCAAAACACCAGGACAAATGAGAGTTGCAATGTTTTCAATTACTATAAATTCACCCACGTGAACAGACACAATAGTACAACAGTGTTCAGTAAGAATTAAAACGTATATATATGTGACGTATATATTTTTGATCTTACCCCAAATGTTGCTGGCAAGTCATGGAACTTATACCTCACCAATTAGCACTGTGCTCACTGCATGCTCAAATCACCACACACTTGCCTCAGACCAGGGTGTAGGGGTTGGTTATATGATGTCCATCATCATTGTGACAAATTGTGTCACATTACACCAGGACAGACATTTGCACCAAGGCAATGAATCTTATGGCTAAAATGAAGAATTTGTAATCAGAATAAGACGAACATGTTCGTATAATCATATGCAGACGTCTGAACAAATCTGTGCCATTCGTTTTGCCCAGGTCATATTTAGATGTTTGATTTATTTTTACATATGTTAAATAAACACTAATAATGCATTCAAATGTCCAGAAGTGTTCTCTGTAGAGGATGTGTTCACTAAGTCATATCAATCAATAAAACGTCATCTGATGAAGGGTGCCCAAACTTCTGAAGTTGACCTTTTTTGGTACTGAAGCATGCAAGTTAACTGTAAATACATATGAAATTAAATATTTTACATTGATAAGACCACTGCTGTTGTGACTGTGGTGGTCTCCCTTCCCTCCTTGGTTGTAACAGCAGTTCATTTAACACTAAGGCCCAAGCCCATTTCTTCTTTTTACCCCTACCCCTAGTTTTTGAGTGTCACCCTAACCCCTCTGAACTGATTTAGCAGGGTTAGCGGTTTAAATCTTCCTCTTTGGGACCCTCAAATAAAAATAAATAAATAAAAGCATCACTTCATTAACAGCTACCGGCGCTGCTCTGTGGGCGACCCTGCCCGTCTGCAGTGACAGCAGAGGAGGGGAAAGTTCAGCTCCTCACTGCTGGGCTTTAGTTACATTTAGGGCATCATACGCCTTCAAAGAGGGGGCTATTATTTATTATCACCCCCCACTAATTCTTCAGTGCTATGAAGCTGAAGTCAGAGATTCAGTAGCTTCTCGTTCAAATTCTTCCGTGCAGCAGTTACATTCAAAGCTCCATATCTTTACAACTGTGAGGCGCTGAGGAACCAATCACAATCCAATTGTACGAGGAGGTCTTAGAGTTTCTGACTGTCAGTGGAAGATGACTTCCTTCAGTCTGAGAGGAGATGAGATCCCTGAGCAGTGTTCCGCGTTCTCCACATCAATAAGAGTGAATCCGTCAGAACTGTGCAGCGGGATTTTCGTCAGTGAAGCTCCAACAGCTCAGAGCGTTCGTCGTTGGTTCCACAGCACTGGATGATCTCCGAAATCTCACTGAAAGAGCCGCGAGAGCAGAGACACCCGACACGCTGAATCCAGTCTCGGATGAGTTTGACTACGGTGTTGATGTCTGTAAAGCTGGAGGAGGTTCAGACTGAGAGCTTATTAAAATTAAAATGATCAATTAAACCTTTTACAGTTTACTGCATTGTTCTCTAATGATCTACAAGTGAAATTTATCATTTTGAAATCTGATGAATCTTTTTGAAAGTGAAATATTCTGTATCATGACAATTTTTTAAATTATTGTGATTTCATATTTTCCCATACCGCCCAACCCTACATCAGACACCTAAAAAAAACAGCAATATTTGCCACCTTTAAGACTAACTTTTTGTTTAAAAACGAGCTGAATCGGTCCTTTTTAATTGGATTCAGTGCAGAAAAAAGATCACTGGTGGTGATGGTGGTACTGGTGGTGTTGATGGTGTTGTTGGTGGTGGCATTGATGGTGTTGGTAGTGGTGGTGTTGATAGTGGTGGTGTGGTTGTTGGTAGTGGTGGTGTGGTTGTTGGTAGTGGTGGTGTGGTTGTTGGTGGCATTGATGGTGTTGTTGGTGACCTTGATGGTGTTGATGGTGTTATGGTTTTTGTTGGTGATGGCGTTGGTGTTGGTGGTGTCGATAGTGTTGCTGGTGGTGTCGATAGTGTTACTGGTGGTGGCAGTGTCGATGGTATTGGTGGTGGTGTTGATGGTGTTGGTGGTGTTGATGGTGGTTTGGTTGTTGGTGGTAGTGTTGGTGGTGGTGATGGTGGTACTGGTGGTGTTGTGGTTTTTGTTGGTGGTGGTGGTGTTGATAGTGGTGGTGTGGTTGTTGGTAGTAGTGGTGGTGTGGTGACAAGGTTGGTGACCTTGATGGTGTTGATGGTGTTATGGTTTTTGTTGGTGATGGCATTGTTGGTGTTGGTGGTGTCGATAGTGTTGCTGGTGGTGGCAGTGTCGATGGTGTTGGTGGTGGTTTGGTTGTTGGTGGTACTGTTGTTGTTGGTGTTGTGGTTTTTATTGGTGGTGTTGGTGACGGTGGTGGTGGTGTTGGTGCAGTATTTTTATATGTGGCACTATAAATTCTATTTTGTCTGCTCAAACTTATTAAATCTCAGGAAAACTAAATATTGTGACGCATATTGTGCATCACGTCTTGAAGTACTGTGATATAATACATACTACATTTGCCACAGCTTTGTTAGCTACATTAGCCTCGTAGCTCCAGTACAAAACCAAAGAATCAAACTTCAAACACCAAACAGGTCTCGGCTGACTGACTGCACTCGGGGTAAGAGGGGGAAACACGGTGTACATCTACACTACTTAACACCACAATAAAAAAAACTCTGCTGACCGTGTGCTGCAGCCTCGTGCATCCTCCGCAGCTCTGCCTGGACCAGCAGAGAGCAGCAGTCGTGATCATTTCCTGTCAGAGGCTTTGCATTTCCTCCCAGCCTGATCTCTGCAAAACCCCCGTGAGCTAACAGAACGCTACAGCTGCCTCAGAGAGAGGGCTTAGCATGACTAACACCACGCTACAGTATGGCAGGGTGATAAGTGCCACACCACATCACTCAAACAACCGCTCAGCTATTTTCCACTAAAATAGTAAAGCATGAACTGTTATTCGAGGGCAATTTTTGATGATCACTATACCACAAATCTAATGTTGCTTAGATGCTTTAGATCCACTAACAGCCAAGCCTCTTTGATGGCTGAACAAAAGAGGGAACCCTAAAAACTGATAATGAAGGTGAATGAGTAAGCAGCAATTGTACTGGGAATCACTATGTTAGTTTAGCCCTGGCTTCGGCTCTTTCACTGCGCTGTTGTGGCTCCAAGCTGAATCAGATCAGTAGGTAAAAATAAAATAATCCTCCTTTACAGTAAAATAAAGCTCTGCTGATCCATCAAAACAGTTTAACAGTAAATGGTCTTAAACTCTGGAGTTAATGTAGAACTGCTGATTCACCCTTTAACCCTGCAGGTTGGTGCACAAACTGTTGGTCGCCATAGCAATGCAGACAACAATTGCCTAGTTAGTAGCTAATAAAATACAAAGAGAAGGATTTAAGACAAACATCGATAATTTGGAGATGAATAGACTTATTTTCGTCTATAATCACTCCAGCTGGTTTCCTGATACATTTAATCTGCTATGAGAAACTGACAAACACTGAAAAGTTGCAATGCTGAAGTCGCTTCTTATTCCAAGTTTCCCATTCCACCTTAAATGGTACCTGCTGCTAAAATAAATTATTCACATCACATCACATGTTGAGAGATTGTACAAGAATCTATACAACTTCTGAAAAAGTTTCCTGCTGGAGATGCGAGAAAAGCAGCTACAGGTGAGCTAAAGCTTAAAGCACAGCAAAGTAAGTCTGTGTTTTCATTCATATACAATAATAACAAAGAACCAAGATATGGGTCTGTTTTTGTTGCAGGATGATAACTGCCTAACCCTACACAAAGTCCAGTGATTGGCAGGTCAGTCAAATAACACTGCAGTCATAGTAGGTGGTTCTTGGCCATGCTGAGCGACAAAACACACCAGACTCTAGTTTGGATATTCAATTATCTGTAAGATCTAACAAACCGGAATAAGAATAAAGTAGGACCGCATGCTTAGTTTTTAGGAGACACCACAGGGGTAAAGAGGTGAATAGCACAAATTTGGCAGCATATAGAGGAATACATTTGAATATGGGCTTTAAAGTTTGTAATTGTGGCCTGCGCCCATCCCCTGGGCCTCGATGGGCTCAAACTCTGAGATGAGGCAGAGCCCCGCAAAGACGGCAGGGAGAGGATGAAGTGTGGGAGAGTGGGGGACAGCACGCAAGTCCTCAGCCCTGCCTCCGGTCCCGCAGCGAGGCCACTTTAATTTGCTTCAAATTCGATTTAAGCGCCTCAAAATCTTGTTTAAAGCCACCGAAAAGTGGCCAGCTTAGCATCGGTTCTTTCAGTTTCATTCATTTGTGTTAATGAAAGTTAAATGGCAGCTGCTTCCAGTGTCCTTCCTGAGCCCAGGGCAGCACAGTAATGTTGAGAGAAAAACGCAACACAGGCCCCTTCAGATGAACTAATAAGCCAAGGTTAACACTAAAGCTAACTGGCACAACTTTGGACAGGACCTCATCGCCATCTACACAAGGCATTTCCACATCCTGGACGATGGGCCAATGTTAGTTTATTTGAGAAATAGAGTCCACTGTTTCTGGGCCGAGCTCAGAGTTATAGCAGTCTGCCTAGTTTTTTAGGGAAAGGCCGTACCAGAGCTGGCAGCGCTCTGCCCTCTCCGTCATGTCACGCTCATGTTCAGGCACTCATGTCTCATGGTAGCAAATGTAATATACATGCATGAAGTTAAAATTAGTGTTTCACTGATCGTGTTTTCACAGTGATTTCACTGAACAGTTTACCGAGTACTTAAGTGGCCATACACATGTCAAAGTATGAGTCAGAAGTCTTGCAAGACTAAATTCATTCTATTTAATAAGTATTATCTCCAGTTTGATGCAACTAGAAAAGTGCTGTGGGTATAAATCTGAATAGCACCCAGCCTGTTCATTTTCCCATTAACAAAGCCTGAAACTCAATTTTGCCTTCGGGAAAAGGATCTTTATCGGGAAAGCCGAGGATCTTTATGTTTAACCACACAGAGCACTAGAGTCCATGTGTTCAGGCTGCGCGAAACAAAGAGGGTTTCACACACCAACCGTATCAATACTTCCTTGTGCTGTCACCGTGCTGTGTCCGCTCAGGACACTGGCCGCGTTAACACCATCTCGTGAACAGCACCACCGTCACCTTTCACACGCACAGCCCTGCTCGGGTACAGATGCGCCGTCTCTGTTCAGGACCCAGCAGAAAAAAACCCACAGCTAAACAGTTTCTCTCCCTGTTATTGTTCCTGGCTCAATGTTGTTTTTGTTTGGTGGACCCTACAGCCAAGTCCAGCACAATCCCTGGGCATGTGCCAGAAATCACCTCCAATGCAGGGCTGGTCCAGCTGGTGAAAAGTGCACAACTGGACACGCAAAGCATCGTTCAGTAGGACTGTGTGACTTCGGTTCATCATAATCGATTGTGGTCAACTACAACACTCATATTCAATAAAGTACGCAGTCATTTTAGGTTATTTTCATCAGCCAGTCTGACATAAATATCCATTTGTACGCAAAACATATGATTTACATCTTTAAGTTGCTAAATGTATAGAAATTGCTTCATGAATCAAGTTATTATTATCATTTTATGTGACATGCAACTCTGAGTTAAGTAAATCCCAAGCAATAGTTTTTTTTTGTCGGGCCTTGTGTTACAGTGAACGGCAGTTATACAGAGGAGTGACGGTGACTGCATCATTTTTGCCATCCAAAACAATTTGACTGCATTGTTAAGCAACAGACCACGAGATGCAGCTGAGATTCAGTGCCAAGCATGATGTTATTGCTTTACACATCAGTTCTGCAAAATAATGAGAAAAGTAAAGCAAACATTGAGGCAGAGGCACTATAAAGGGCCCATATCTTACATTTATTTGTATTTGACTCTCTCTCTAAGTCCAATTACACCATTTGTGTGGTTTTGTGTGTTTTTTTCCCAAATATCTCTTTATCCATTTATAATTAAACAGCTTGTTTTTGTTGCTGTGCCTTTAAGACTGATATAAGACAAATAAGCTCTGTTCTGATTGGCTGGCCTGTATTATGCCTCTTTCAAAACGCTGAAATACTCTCTTTAAAACAAATGCCTTCAAATCCAGGCTGGAATTCCACTTTCCAGTCCTGGACTAACCACTGACAGTTAAGCCAACCTGTTGACAGGTCACCTAGGGCCATATCTATCAGCACTGACCAATTCCTAGACTGGAAACTGGATTCAAGGTCTGGATTTGAAGGTCTTCCACAGTTCAGTGTGAATGGGCGGCGCCAAACTGCTATAGGCGGAATAGACGGATATACGTAAACTAGTTGGTTCTGGTGGCATCACAGAAACGGGATGCAGCACAGCTTTCCACATATGGATTATAAAGACTGGACAGTGAGGGGTTTGATTTGAAACTTTACAATGGTCATTATCGTCGCTGTCCAGTGAAGAAAAACAAAAACAAAAACATGCATCTACATCTTTTTGTGATTTTTACTTCTCTGCATCATTTGAACTCTGACGCTGTCCTTTACATTGTGTGAAAAGGTCCTGATGATTGGACCAACAGAAGCACTCCAAAAATGCCTAGAATAAAATCTCTTTCCATTAACGTATGTTAGAAGTAAAGAAAAGTTCTGCCCTCACTTGTGAAGTTACTATTTTGGTGATATTTGTTTTTCTTTGGACAGCAATGATATATTACTTTATTTTACAAATAATTTGAATTTTCCTTAATACAGGCCCTTTAATATTTCCAACTCCTTCCACCAAACAAAGCAGCATCATTTCGTATTATAAATGAAGCCATACAACCGTGTTAATATCGGTTTCCTTTTAAACCCTTTCCAGATGAACCTGAATGTGGTTTGGTTCCAGTCAGTCTGTAAAGCATCTTGTTTGCTGAACCGTATTCTGTTCGTTTCTGGCTGCCGCCAGTTTGTTTAGGCGTTTACAGCTGCCGACCGAAAAGCTTTTTTTTTTGTTTAGGGTCGACGTCAGGTTTGGAATTTGATGTAGTTCACTGTGGTGACACTCTACTCTAGTATCTGACCAAACAGACTACAGATCAAATATTCTGGAAGTTATGTAAAGTATTATTTCCCGTTTTTTTTATGTGTGCTGAAGTAGAACTTAGAAACGGTTAGTAGCAGCATAAAAGCAAGTAGCCACATAAATACCAGTGCTCAGAAGAATGATACAGAAAAAGAAACAAACAAACAAAAAAAAAAAACAAAGAAAAAACAACGTCATTTGTAATAGAAAGGAACGGGTTATGTAATAAAGCCATAAGCCACTTTAAGCTGTGCGTTACTGTGATTTTATCCCTTCCCTATAATAAAATCTCACTAACGCACGGCCTAAAGTGGCTTATTGCTTTTATAAAAACGGCAGCCAACATGAAACATGATTAAATACACACTTTTTCAGACAATAATTTGAGTTACTATTAATAATAATTGACATAAACAAGTTTTCCGCATTTGGAGTATGGTATCGTTACCAAGCAACCATGGCCCGCTGAATGAGGAGCACGTTCAGTCACTCATCGCTGTATATTGCAGTCATTTTTGTTGTATAACAGTGAACATATGATAATACAGCACTGTTTAATGCAGAAACCTTCACTTTATAAGTACTTTTTGGTCACCAAATTACCTCTCTTATTTAACACCAATCCAGCAGCGCCCCTCTTCTCGGGCTGGGGCTCAATCTCAAATTGCTCATTGCTCCCCACATAGTGCACTACATGGGGATTTAAATACTGGATCCTGCAGCCCAACAGAGCAAAATACAGGTAAGAAACAGTCGTTTGGGACTCACACACTCAATAAATGATGCACTATTTGGCTGTAGAGGCTAGAATTTCTACATTTCCATAACTAGCACACTAATTGGGGAGCATGGAGCCGTTTGGGATTCAGCCTGGGTTTGACGCGACTTCTGACTAAAAACACAAACATTTGAAGTGTGTAAGACATTCAAGTGATATTTTCTAGATGTTTTACAGTTCATCCAAGCCTGTGATATTAATGATGGAGTTGTTGAGGCTGTTGACTCTTTTAGCCTCTGAGCTCGCTGACCAGCCCAGTTCTAGTTAAGAACATAAGTGGTCAGCCCCTCAGTTTAAACAAAAAACAGCAGCATGAGAGTCAAAGATTATTCCATTAACAGCACAAGGGTTTTTCACAAACTTGGCACAGTGACACGGTTCGGTTGTTTGCGAAGTGGTCATAGCTGTGCGTATATCGTGGACTTTGCAACGGCTTCCAACGCGGCTCAGCCAATCAGATTTTAGGACCGGAACTATCCATTTTATAAGACGTCATAATCGACAGAACGTCCACTTCCCACGACGCACCCCATTATCACACCTCTACTATCCACAAAGACTGAAGGTTGTTACAGGCGAGAGAAAAGCAATGGAAGACAAAGCGCAACACACTAATCTCTTCCACATCAACACGTCCTCTTCTCCCTCAGTCACTGTCAGAGATTTTCAGCTCTGGTCATCATGAGCTTCCTCAGTGACCCAGATAACAAACTCATTCAAGCTGCCCGAGTCTGGGGATATTTCCTCTGCGATACAATAAGCATCCCAACTGAAACCACAATGTTATTTCCTTTCATATTCTCCATGTGATTCTACACTGCAGGCACAGTCGCCACTGCCAGCTGACGTTACTGAAGTGTGGCTGAAGCCGGGGATGAATTGCTGCTCTGTTCAGTTGGTTAATTACAACATCTAATAAAGATGCTGTATGTTCCAAACGGTGTGGCTGTTTATTGTATTTCCAATATATTTTACCAAGCAAATAAGAGATAAAGGACAAACCGGTAATTCTGCTATAAACATGCAAATGATGCCTAGAAATATTAACAAACAAGATGGAGCCCAGGGGAATTTACTACGGAGCCCTGCTGGCGACACCCTGTATAAATAAAAAATAATGTGTGCCCACAACTTAGTAAAGCGTGGGAACGAGATTCTAATGCATGGACGCGACTTAGTAAGCCGTGAGCCTGTGATCTTGTCACCAGCAGGGCACCGTAGTTTACAGTATAGCACCAAATAGCCTGTTCACAGCAGGACCAACCAATATGGACGGGTTAAAGTAAACTGATGTTATAGGTTTTTAGGTTTAAACACTGCCATGTCTAAAAAAACAAAAACAGATCCTGCTAAACTATTCCCAAGTGAACATAATTAGCACTGGAAAGGGGCATTTAGAGGGGGTATTAAAGAAACTCTGGTTAGGGCTGCACAAAAAAACAAAACAAAACAAAACAAAAAAAAAAGGGATAATATAAGTATAACTACAATATCGCAGGAAAACCTCACATCTCCAAATGGTAGCTTTACAGGAGAAGGAAAGAAAGAAAACACACACACACACACACACACACACACACACACACCCACACACCCACACACCACACTTTACTTTTAATGCAAGTCAATAGAAGCAGACCCCCCCCCCCATATCATTTTGGGGTGTTTCTTTTGCTCTGTTCATCATAAAATTCACACCTTATGTAAAGAGCAACAGGTATTTCTAAATTATGCCAAAAACTGAAAAAAAAAACCGACAAATATGAAGTCATGAGGTTTCCTTCTGACAGCAGCGACATACTGCATGGTTCAATTTACAGAAAGCACAATAATGCACCTGTGATACCACCGGGTTAAAGATGGGCTGATTTATTACCAACGTTTGTGTAATATAAACAAATTGCACAAATATGTTGCTACACTTAAACACCCCAGGAGCATCCTTGATTAGTCAAGATAATGATAATGACTGGTTAGAGGCTTATAAGCATGTTACACAGCTTTCTGAAGGCTGATGTGATGAGAATCAACAGCCAAATGCTGCTACTATGAGACCTGTAGTAAATGTATAATGAAGCTTGGATCAGTTCAGTCCAATGTTGTCGCTTAAATGCTTCTTTCTGCTCTTATGGTGGGCACAACAGGGCACAACTTCTATGGGCAGATATTAGTGACCAGTGATTACTGGTGTGTGTGTAAGCAGTGCTTTTTTGTGGTTGTGGGGTCACCATGATATCAGTCTTAAAGTCACAGTAACAAAAACCAATAAAAAAGTCAAAAATTAATAAATGTAAAATGACAGATTTTGGTCAATTAAACCAAAAACCAGTGGACCTCAAAGTCCACAAAACAAACTCCAGGAAAACGGCAGGATATCAGGCTTTTAAAGAGTTTTGCCCCTCGGCAGCTCAATGCGAGACACACCCTGTTGAACTATATGATGGCAATACAGGTTGAACTGGTTAATTTGAAGACAGAAGAGCATCATAGGAGTTAAGAACATGGAAAATATATATCCAAGTATAACCTTTAGCATGAGGAAAGCATTTAAGCCCAATTCAAGCTAGATTAGTTTTATCTGGAGAGTCATCTCAACTGGGTACTGGGGTTGAGGTGTTAACCAGTAACATTTTGCCTTCTTATCTTTCCACCGATAACAGACAGCCATTGGTCAGCAATTAACTGTCCACCAACAAGCCTAAAGTCAAGGACACAACTACGAATGAATGGCACAAATGGTTGCACGTAGTTGGTTAGGGTAGTTGGTGGGTAACACCTCTGACTTCTATACTGTAGGCACCCTACACTACACCAATAAGAGTCCTTGGGCAAGACTCCTAACACCGCCTTCGCCTTCCTGTGTAAAATGATCAAACTGTAAGTCGCTCTGGATAAGAGCGTCAGCCAAAATGCCATAAATGTAAAATGTAAACAACTAGGGCTGCACAATAAATCTAATTATAGTGATATGAGTTTCCACAATAAACACACTGTTAGAGCAGCAATGACAGAAAAGCTCTAATAACCTCATACGCAGCGCCAGACAGACGACATTACATGACCAGCACAATCCGTTACAAGCCTGCTTCTCTGTGCTGGGACTGAGCCCACTCTCCCACACTGGAGACCAGGGACTCAACCATTTGGCCAAATGGCAACTACAAAACACAAACTACAAAGACCCTCAACTCAGCTTTAATGGGGAAAACATGCAGCGCTCAGGCTCAGGAGCGTTTTGCTCCCCATCAGCTGGGCTACTGAAGCCTGCTGCTTCACACCCACATCCTAAAAACTAAAATAGTCTCAGACCAACAAAGAACACGGTGCCTAACGACGCGCAACCAAAAGAGACTAAGAAACATTGATGCCACAATATTTAAAACAAAAAATAAAGTAAAAACATTTATAGAAAAAGCTTTTGAACTAACGGGGATTGATTTTCAGCCCTTCAGTACACAAAAAGAATTACTTGCAATTTTGATGCAAGTAGCTGTTAGTATTTAATTTCTTCTTATTTTGCAGGACAGGAAATGGTGCTTTTGTAATTTTGAGTGTTGCTACGTGTTTAAAGAGATGTCTGTTAGATTTCTGTTCACATCCCAATAAGAATGCCAATACATGCATTCCATCCAGCCTGAGACACATCATTGTATTAGCCATTCATTACTTCTCACATATCTGACAGCTTTATCGAACGGCAAAATGATGCTGCTCTAGACACACACACACACACACACACACACACACACACACACACACACACTTTCTAAGCTGCTTCTCCCTCAGGGTCACGGGGGGTGCTGGAGCCCATCCTAGCTGTCATTAGGCGGAAGGCAGGTTACACCCTGGACAGGTCACCAGTCCATCGCAGGGCAGACAGACATACATACATACACAATCACACACTCACACCCAGGAGCAATGTAGCATGTCCAGTTGGCCTAACTGCATGTCTTTGGACTGTGGGAGAAAAACCGGAGAACCCAGAGGAAACCCACGCAGACACGGGGAGAACATGCAAACTCCACACACAGAGGACCCCGGTCACCCAGCAGCCCTAGACATAACCTAGTAAAACATTAGTTCGAAAACAGGAGGAGTGAAGATAGAGCTAATTATCTAAATGTAATAATAATAATAATAATAATAATAATACATAATTGTCTTTACATCTAAGTGCATTTTATGTTTTAAACTGTGCCGGTCTGGTTGCACCATTTGCCTTACTGGTTGTGCCCCCTGACTTTTGAGACTAATTTCAAAGTATACAGGCTTAATCTACTCAGACACCTGTCGAAGCCTTTGTCCTTGAAGTTGTGTTTATATGTAATTTTTCAAATAAATAAACAATATCATATCATAATATGGACACATGTTCATGGTCCTCCTGAGGTCAGACCACCTGACATGGTAAACTGGTAAAATGGACCAGCCCCTGCCTACTTGATGGAAATGGTGAAATCTCGAACTGTACCACGAGCCCTTCGAGCTTCGAGTGCAGCTCGGCTTGACCTGCCATCCTTCAAGGCACGTGGAAGACAAGCGTTGAGAATGTTTGCCGTACTGGCACCCAGGTGGTGGAATGAACTCCCACTGGCTGTCCGTACAGCAGAGTGTCTTGCTGTCTTCAAACACAGACTGAAGACCGTCTCTTCACACAGCACTTAAATGAGCAATGAATTAAGTATTGATTGCAATAGATTGTGCTGCACTTATATATTATATTTTATTGTATTGCACTGTGTACTGTACTGTATTGTATTGTATTGTATTGTACAGCACAGAGTTCTGCGTTCAACGCTGTTCCTTTTCTCTGGGTATCTACAGTGACTTTTGTTTACAGTATCTGAGCTCAGGACCGTCTTCCTCTCTAACCTACTGGTAACTAGTTAAGATACTTTCTCTAGATTGACAAAGCACTTCTTGTAATTCGCTCTGGATAAGAACGTCTGCTAAATGCTGTAAATGTAAACTGAAACCACTCTATGACTCAAAAAAAAAAAAAAATCACATTTTTTCCAAAACTTGTGAAAGGGCTACTGACCTTGGCACTGCACCGTAAAGGTCACTACTTTATGATACTATACCGTGGCCCCTGGTTTGTAAAAGCACATCAATATAAAAGTACTTTGTTTTTGCTTGTGCCACCTGACATCTGAGGAATTAAGAAAACTTCAAAAGTAAAAGTTCTATTGTTTTGCAACATGGACTTTTTCTCCCTAAAGTTAAACATAATGATGTCATACTATTTCATTTCCATAAGTAAATAACCTAACTTGATACACAATCAGTATATATAAGTGGGTGGTTGTACCACCTAACATTTTTAGACACACATTATATGGGCCGTTCTAAGAAAGATATGCCAATATGCATGGGGGAAGTCACATTGCATCATTTTAGGTTTAAACACAGACACATTTGAGAAACAAACAAACAAAAAAAAGAAACCATAAATGTAACATTATTAAAGTTTTATGGATTATGTATTATTATAGATAATGACGGACCAATGAGTGACGCTCAACGCGCCTCATCCACTGCTTTCAAACTAGACCACTATTAGGCCAGTTCAGCTCACTGATTTAGAGTGAACCTGTTAAAAGTCTATCAACCCAGCCACCTGAGAGCGCTCCACTTCTTTAAAGCCCTGCTCTCGTTATAACTAGCAAACTAAACATCGAGCAGTTCTGGGTCCCAGTCTATGTTGTGTATAAGGTTGGTGACCCACCAACAGGCCTGGCCTGCAGCACAGTGATAGCCTATATTCCTACCCACAACCAACCACTCGCCTCTAACCAGGCCTGCAGCCAGAGATCCTCCATCTGCTGTGTGTTCTGCTTGGAGCGGTAGACCTGCTAGCTAGCCCAGCTCTCGCCCCTGGCACTGCCCTGCTTGGCAAAGTGGCAACTGGCTAGCAAGCAGCAGAGCCACGCAAGCAGCTCTGTGATCAGGCCCTTAGGTCGGACATGTCCAGCCTGCTGTAAGTGCAGAAGAAACAGTGAAGCCCAAAAGGCCAGCGATTCTCCAGAGATGTCCGCAGGCTGCTGCACACGTTCGCGAGCCAGGAGGAAGGGGCTGCGTCCCAAATCAGTTCTGCGAGCCCTGTGTGTGGAGTAGGCCACCTGCGTGGGGCTTCTCTGAGTGAGGGATTCCAACACAGCAGGTTCGCACTTCTCAGACTTAATCAGCGGAATCCGCTCCACAGGCAGCTCAAGTTTAAATGCGGAATATGGCTGGACGCCCCTTCTCTCTCTTTCACGCTCTCTCTCTCTCTCTCTCTCTCTCTCGCGCTCACACTGTCTTTTCCTCCCTCTCATTCTTTTCCTCCTTCCCCATGCCCCTCTTTCCTTTTCTCTACTACTTTTCTCATCTTCTTCATCTTCTTCCCATGCCTTTTTCCATTTTCTCCCTCTTGCACTTTTTTCCTCCTTCCCCATGCCATTTTTTTCATTTCCTCTACTTTGTCTTGGTCCACATGCCTTTCTTTTTTCTCCACCACTCTTTCTGGTTTCCCTTCTTCCATTTTATCTTGCTCTCTTTGGTTTTCGTCTCCCTCTCCTTCTTCCTCAAGCTTTTCTCCTTCATGTCCTCCACCTCTTTCTCCCCCTCCTTCCCATTCGATCTTATTCATCCACTCCTTTTTCTTCCCCATGCTTCTCTCCTTCATTTTCACCATCACTCTCCCTGTTTTCCCTTTCCCTGCATCTCATTCTCTTATTTTATCCATCTCCTTGGCTCTCCTTTTCTTTTTGCTCGTTTCCCTTCTGTCCTTCTCATCCTCTTTCTGCAGGCCTTTTCACCACCTCTCTCTCTCTGCTTTTTTTTCTTATTCCCCCCTTTTCTTCCTATGCCTCTTACCCCTCTTTTTTTCTTTCTCCTGCTTCTTGCTTTCTTCCTTATTCATGCTTTTCTTGCTCATTTCTTCCACATCTCCCTGTTTTTCCCCATCCCTTCTTCTTGCTCACGCTTTTCTCTTTCAATTTCTTCACATCTCACCATCCCTCTGTCTATCTCACTCCTCCTTTCTTATTCGTTTTCTCTCCCTCTTTATTTTTCCCCATCTTCCTCCTGCTTTCCCTTTGTTTCACCACTTTTCTCCCTCCTCTAGTGCCCTCTTTGTTTTTCTCCCTTTCCTTCTTCTTTGTCTCTCCACATCTTTCGCCGTTCTTCCCTCCCTTTCTTTTTATCATTTCTCTCATTTCTTTTTTCTTCCGCCCCGTGCCTTTGTCATTCATTGTCTCCACCTCTTTCTGTCTTCTTCTTGCTATGTCTCTTTCTATTTCCTTTATTCTCTCTCTCTCGCTCTCGCTCGCTCTCTCGCTCGCTCTCAGGATGACCGCCACCTACCAAACAGCCTCTTGTGAGAGTGATGGACTAACATGGACCCGATAATGGCGTCAGCTTGGCCCAGACTCAGACGGCCCACTTTGGGGTCAAAGCCGCCTCTGTTCCCCGTTTAATACGACTGTTGGCTCAGCGAGCTGACAGCTGTGTGTAAGGTCTAAACAGGAGTTACAGCCAAAGCACTTCCCATGGAGTGGAGTGGGAGCTCAGGGTGGGCAATATGTCCAAAAATATCCAGACAGCCCTTCTAATTAATCAATGCTGCAACCGTTGCTGACACAGGCCTTCAACTGCGCATATACAACTTGTATAATCTCAGTAAAAACACACTGACTGATAGGACGGATGGGACGTTCTGGAGCTGCAGCAAATGAGGTCACTATGCCTGATGCCAAGCGTCAGTTGGAGGGGTATAAAGCCCTCCAGCACTGGGCTGCGGAGCTGTGTTCTCTGGAGTGATGTAGCTCCACCCAATAGCTTTGGAAGGCGCCTGTGACCCAAAATGAATCATCTGACATCAGCACCTGACCTCAATAATGCTCTTGTGGCTGCCATTAAATCCTCACAGCAATGTTCCAACATCTAGTGCAAAGCCTTCCCAGAAGAGTAGAGGCTGCTACTGCAGCAAAGGAGGACAAATTCAATATTAATACTCATTATTTCAGATATAATGATCTAATGATGATTAGGTGTCTTCAAACTTTTGGACCTGGTGTGACACTAAACAACTACACACATAATAAAACTAGACATATTTAATTAATTACAGTCATCCTGTAGACCGTATATTCAACTATTTTTCATCCTGTTCAAAAAAAATATTTATTTATTTTTTGCGAACACTGATTAATAAAATCTTGTAAGCCTATTAATAGTTTTTTCATAGACGTTTTCACCTGGTCCATTTGAGTCCAGTCCAAACTGGATAGATGGATGGATAACTGGATGAGTAGGTGGATGGATAACTGGATGGACAGATGGATAGATGGATGGATGGATAGAGGGATGGATGAATGTATAGAGGGATGGATGGATAACTGGATGGACAGATGAATGGATTGATGGATGGACGTATGGACAGATGGATGGATGGATAGATGGATGAATGAATGTATAGAGGGATGGATGGATAACTGGATGGACAGATGAATGGATGGAAGGACGGACGGATGGATGGACAGATGGATGGATGGATAGATGGATGAATGGATAGAGGGATGGATGAATGTATAGAGGGATGGATGGATAACTGGATGGACAGATGGATGGATGGACAGAAGTATACTACTAGAAATATACTAAAACAATATGTTATATATGAAAGCTATATGAAACGCGTATAAACGAAGGGGCGACGCTCTATGAAGCGCGTATAAACAAAGGGGCGGCGCTCTATGAAGCGCGTATAAACAAAGGGGCGGCGCTCTATGAAGCGCGTATAAACAAAGGGGCGGCGCTCTATGAAACGCGTATAAACAAAGGGGCGGCGCTCTATGAAACGCGTATAAACAAAGGGGCGGCGCTCTATGAAACGCGTATAAACAAAGGGGCGGCGCTACATGAAACGCGTATAAACAAAGGGGCGGCGCTACATGAAACGCGTATAAACAAAGGGGCGGCGCTACATGAAACGCGTATAAACAAAGGGGCGGCGCTACATGAAACGCGTATAAACAAAGGGGCGGCGCTACATGAAACGCGTATAAACAAAGGGGCGGCGCTACATGAAACGCGTATAAACAAAGGGGCGGCGCTACATGAAACGCGTATAAACAAAGGGGCGGCGCTACATGAAACGCGTATAAACAAAGGGGCGGCGCTACATGAAACGCGTATAAACAAAGGGGCGGCGCTACATGAAACGCGTATAAACAAAGGGGCGGCGCTCTATGAAACGCGTATAAACAAAGGGGCGGCGCTCTATGAAACGCGTATAAACAAAGGGGCGGCGCTCTATGAAACGCGTATAAACAAAGGGGCGGCGCTCTATGAAACGCGTATAAACAAAGGGGCGGCGCTCTATGAAACGCGTATAAACAAAGGGGCGGCGCTCTATGAAACGCGTATAAACAAAGGGGCGGCGCTCTATGAAACGCGTATAAACAAAGGGGCGGCGCTCTATGAAGCGCGTATAAACAAAGGGGCGGCGCTCTATGAAGCGCGTATAAACAAAGGGGCGGCGCTCTATGAAGCGCGTATAAACAAAGGGGCGGCGCTCTATGAAGCGCGTATAAACAAAGGGGCGGCGCTCTATGAAACGCGTATAAACAAAGGGGCGGCGCTCTATGAAACGCGTATAAACAAAGGGGCGGCGCTACATGAAACGCGTATAAACAAAGGGGCGGCGCTACATGAAACGCGTATAAACAAAGGGGCGGCGCTACATGAAACGCGTATAAACAAAGGGGCGGCGCTCTATGAAACGCGTATAAACAAAGGGGCGGCGCTACATGAAACGCGTATAAACAAAGGGGCGGCGCTCTATGAAACGCGTATAAACAAAGGGGCGGCGCTCTATGAAACGCGTATAAACAAAGGGGCGGCGCTCTATGAAACGCGTATAAACAAAGGGGCGGCGCTCTATGAAACGCGTATAAACAAAGGGGCGGCGCTCTATGAAACACGTATAAACAAAGGGGCGGCGCTCTATGAAACGCGTATAAACAAAGGGGCGGCGCTCTATGAAATGCGTATAAACAAAGGGGCGGCGCTCTATGAAACGCGTATAAACAAAGGGGCGGCGCTCTATGAAACGCGTATAAACAAAGGGGCAGTGCATGGAAATATGAGCTCATGAGAGATGTAATGTAATGTAATGCAATGCATGTCCAGCTGGTGCTCGGCGAGCCTGTCCTGTCAGTGGATCAGTGTACAGTAATGTCCCAGCACAGTGACGAGGTGCTGTACAGTGCGATCCGTTGCTGAAGGTGCTCCACTGTCTGACTGGTGGGTCATGTACGGGGTGTGATGTATTATTCAAGATAGCAGAGTTTAGTTTGAAAATATGAGAAGTATGTATCATGATGTTATATTATTGCCCTGTAACCCACCCTTACAGTCAGCCTGCTGCAGCACCACCACATCTGGCTACAGAACAAAACCACTGAGGGTGCATCAGAAATACACAGGGGTACGTCATAAGAAAGCGTGTGGTTATTCAAAAAGATTATAAATGCATGGCTGAAGCATATTTCAGATTATATGACTGAAAATTAAACAGTCCATGGACTACCCCGTGCCTTATTTGCAAGAATGGACAGCAAAAAAGCATTCAGAGGGCTCTTTTAAAAGGCGCTTCACATGAATAAAGCAATATAATAATGTAATCTTTGGAATATTCAAACAATATTGGCTCAGAATCAGTGTTAGTTCATGACAGGCTATAAGCTGCAACACAGTTTGTAGTGAGGACTATCTAATACGTCCTCTATATTACACTGATTTTTAGAACAGGGAGATGGAAGAGGGGCTTGCTCCATCTGCTCCGTCCACTCCATGCATCGACCTGGTATTGCAGTACCTCCGGGAATGGCGTACCTCAGGGGCACTTGTGGGCTGGAGGTTAGGGAACCAGTCCTGTGACCGGAAGGTCGCCGATTGGATCCCCTCAGCTGACAGTCCATGACTGACTGAAGTGCCCTTGAGCAAGACACCTAACCCCAAACTGCTCCCTGGGCCCCATGGATAGGGCTGCCCACCGCTCCAGGCAAGTGTATGTATATTCACTAGTGTGCACGTGTGTGGGTGTTTCACTGCACGGATGCTGCTCTTTCCCGGCCGGGTGACCCGGTTTCTCCCAGTGTCTGCATGGGTTTCCTCTGGGTTCTCCAGTTTCCCCCCACAGTCCAAAGACATGCAGTCAGGCCAACTGGACATGGTAAATTGCCCCTAGGTGTGAGTGAATGTGTCTGTGTGTCTGTCTGTCTGTGTCTGTCTGTCTGCCCTGAGATAGACTGGCGACCTGTCCAAGGTGTATCCTGCCTTCCGCCCAATGACAGCTGGGATAGGCTCCAACACCTTCCGTTACCCAGAAGGACAAGCGGCTTAGAAGATGTGTGTTCAAACTTTTGCATAAAAATGCACATCTGAGCGCTATGCAGACTAATCTGTCTCTACACCACAGCACCAGTGCCCTTCTACATACCTAACTAGAACCAGACAGGAGTTTAGATCTGTCTAAAGGCATTTCCCCAAAGCCTTTTCTCCCCGGAGCAACACACCCAATCTAAAGCTCTAAAAGCCCTTTTGTGATGAGTGAGGAAGGTGACTCGCCTTAGGTTGATTAGCAATGGGTGATCAGGAATGCCCATCAACCTAACACCCCCCCCCCCAACACCAGCCCACTGCAACACACATAGGCTACACCCTCCCCCCAACAGAACTGTTTTGTGCTGAACTTTCAGAGGCTGAAAAAAAGCTTAGAGCACAGAATAGGAAACAATACACATTTGCATGCACCGGTGAACTGTAGTGGATTTGGTTGCAGAACTGTGCCTCCCAACAGACAGCCATATGAGGCTTCTATGAGATCAGGTTTAAATTTATTCTGCAATCGAGAGAGATTCGCTCCAGCTGTGTCTCCCAAAACATTCATTCACACTCTCATACTGACTATAAGAAGTGCCTTTGTATTTAATATATAGTATTTTATATTTATATATAAGTGCCTTTACAGTGTAGCCGACTGATTTCAGACTGAAAGTGAAATAAATCCATAGACCATTCATCTCAGAGAACCAGACGTCTTTAAAGGACTGCTCACATATGGATTACGAACCACTGCTCTTCATCAGTCATGACATTGTTGAAGATGAAGCCATTCCTCCTTCTGGTGGTGTGTTCATGCACTGCGAGGGTGAAATGACCCTACCTACGTCCAAAAAGAGCAAAACTGCTCTAATTTGTGAAGGTGCACCCAATGTCGATGTGTTTAGTTTGGTTTATTCTCTGTAGAAATGTTTTGACCAGTAGAACTGGTTGCTCAGAGCAGCTGCACATGAGCCTAAGGTCATCATGCCCAATACCAATCTAGAGCGGGGTTTCTCAACAGCTGGGCCACAGACAACGAAGTGGTCAGGGTGCATATCGGGCTGATGATCACTTTATCATGAAAATCAGTGAAAGAATAATAGATTTTACAATAAAAAAAGATGAACAATGTTAATACAAGCCTACAACACTGGCACACATAAGCAGCTTTGCAATTTAGCCGTCGCCACTGTGCTTAACTCGCCACCACTCTGCCTCATTTCTAGTAGTAGTATTTTGGCCTGAACCCATTTCTTATTTTTACCCTCATGCCTTGTTTTCGAGTGTCACCTTGCCTCTTGGAACGGAGTTACATGGGGTAGTGGTTGAAATCTTCCCTACGAAGCGGGACGCTCGAATAAAAGAACATTACTTCATTAACAGCTACTAGCTCTGGGTAGAGGAGGGTACAGTTCAGCTCCTCACTGCTTGGCTTTAGCTACATGTAGGGCATCATATCCCTTCAAGGTGTGGGGGGGTAATTATTTTTACGACCCACCCCCCTAATTCGTCAGTGATATGAAGCTGAAGTCAGCTACTGACAGCTTATTGTTGGAATTTTCCTATTCCACCTTAAATGGAGCAGCAGTTCTGACACCCGAGGCTCCAAATGTAACATCTGCACCATTTAAGGTGGAATGGGAAATTAGACATCAGGACACTACTAGCGATTATATACTGGTTATGATTTTATACTGGTTAGGAAAAGGACCATAATACACTAAAATGACATTAAACTATGATAATACACTGGTACTTTTTTAACGGAGAAAGTTCTCACATTTGGGTTTATTTGGTCGCTTCTGCAGCCGTCTTGCCATTTCACACTGAAGTGCGAAGAACCTCCGTTTGGAGGACCATGCAGCCCGAACACTTCACCCTACCCCTTTATCTCAAGAAAAGTCGGGACACCTTACCCCTTGGTGTGAATGTGTAAAACAGAGGGGGAAGGGCTAAGTGGCAGGGGTGAAGCGTGAAATGGGAGTGGGCCTTTATGTTTACTGACACGCATTACATACCGCGGGGTAGGTACTCAAACATAGCAGTGTGGAAAATCCCCCAAAACAAGAAAAGCTTAGTTTTTGTTTTCCTGTGGACCTTCATGCTTTCCAGCGATAAACAGGTGGGCCTTGAGGAGGAAAGGGTTGAGAACCCCAAGGCAAGAGGTACCATTTTTTTATGATTCAAAATGTGTCACAACACTTTTTTCAAACATCCAATAACTTGGATATTTTAAAAATACTAACAAAAACTGCGAATCCATTTCAACATTTCACACACGGTGCTGCATAAAATCCAACTGGCACAAATTATACTCTCTTTAATCAAACATGCAGTTGGGAGAAGCTTTTGAAGCACTGATTTACAGAATATGCTAAGAAAAGCATAATGTGGTGTAACATGTCTCAATAACTAACGTCATACTGCCCAGTTCTAGTTAGGAGGCTTTAAACCCCCCCACCACCACTGGACTGTGAAGCAGTAGAGCTGCATTCTCTGTGATGGTCCTCCATCCAGCACCTTTGGCCTGAGGTGAGGTAAAGCCTTTCCAGAAGAGTAGAGGCTGTATGGGAGGCAAATCCAGCCAAAAAGGAAATGAAAACGAAAACAATAAAATGGAAATGCAAACCTCTTTCTGCCATTTCCTTTTCCAAACATCTGCGCAAAACTGAAAATGAAGTGAAATGCCTTCATTTGCCATTTCATTTTTCACATGAGCACGAGCCGTTTGTGACAAAAGTAAAAATAAATTGGAAACGCCGATTTGTCGTTTCATTTTAGTCGTTATTCTGGTTTTTCACGGCCAAACGCAACATGAAAAAGCTAACAGACAAAAGAAAACACAAACTTCACTTTGGCTTTTCTTTGTGAAACGCAGAAAACGTGTCAAAACTAAAATCAACCCCGTAGCCCCGCCTAGTGCTAATTAACATATTCGCATTTTTGTCCGTTAGAAAAAGAAACAGAAAACTGGAAAATGAAAAGTGAATCTCCAGCAGGTGGCGCTGATGTTCGTTTTCATTTGCCTTTTCGTTCTGACGTTTAAAGCGCGTCAGCACCGAAAACGGAATCACAGACGGTCACTTTCCTGTTGATTGTTTTGTTCTGCATTTTCATTTTAAACTTTGTCAGATTTGCAGCCGATCGCGATGAAAAAGAAAAAGTAAACTGCATTTTTTCCCCAAAACTTGCATTTTGATTTTAGTTTTGACACGTTTTCTGCGCTTCATGAAGAAAAGCCAAAGCCAAAGTGAAGTTTGTGTTTTCTTTTGTCTGTTAGGTTTTTCATTTTACATTTGGCCGTGAAAAACCAGAATAACGACTGAAATGAAACGACAAATCGGCGTTTTCATTTTATTTTTACTTTTGTCACAAACGGCTCGTGCTCACGTGAAAAATGAAATTGCAAATGAAGGCATTTCATTCCATTTTCAGTTTTGGCAGGATATTTGCGCAGATGCTTGGAAAAAGAAATGGCAGAAGGAGGTCTGCATTTCCATTTTGGCTGGATTTGCCTCCCATAGAGGCTGTTACTACTGGAAAGGAGGATAAACTCCCTATTAACACCCTTCATTTATGAAGAAATGAGGAGGCGTCTACAAACTTTTGGACATGCAGCATAAATACGGGTCGATGTGAAGGCAAAACATGCAACAGCAACGAAATGAGGCACAGTCAGTAGAGTCACAAGGCCCTTCCAGAGCAACACGAACGCCCCGAGGCAGCACTCAGACAGAGCCGATTAACTCTTTAAACAGGAGGCCTGCGCACTGTAATATGCAGAAATAATGAAAGTGTTGCAATTTTACAATTGAGTCCTTCTGAATAATAAAACACATGAAGAAAATAAATAAATAAACAAACAAACTTATTTTACCCTAAAGAACATATTCCAAGGCCTGCTTCACTGGATACCACACGTTAAGCACTCAGCACGGATCAACAGGCCAAAAAATTCATACTAAAAAATATGACTACCTAATGCTAATCATACAGCTGGGCCTCCAGGAACCCTCTAGTACAACAATTTCTGGAAAGGTAAGTTAAGTGATACTTTTTTAATCCCACAAACGGGAATTAACCACATACACACTAGGGGGCCGTGAGCAAACTTGCCCAGAGCGGTGGGCAGCCCAATCCGCAGCGCCCAGGGAGCAATTGGGGGTTAGGTGTCTTGCTCAAGGACACCTCAGTCATGGACTGTCGGCTCTGGGGATCGAACCGGCAACCTTCCGGTCACAGGGCCAGTTCCCGAACCTCCAGCCCACGACTGCCCTCACAAGCTGGCAACTATTTTCACAGCCTGTATAGGCAAAAATAAGAAGATAGCAGGTCCAAAGTACTTCTTTGATCATAAAATGGCCAAATTCATAACAATATCCAAATGTCATTAGCATTTACAAGTAGCCTAGTACTCAGAAACCACTTCCCAACGGCGTCTTATGAAAAGAGAGCATTATCAGACGGGTTTCGTTGGCTTTACTGCAGCACAGTGCATAAAATCTTTGAATAAACATCATGAATTAATACACTTTTATAGTGATTTTAAAACGTGGGCTTACTTTGTCTGTTTTAACTTACTAATATTGGTGACACACTGCATAACATAACACTTCCTGAAGTATGGTGATGGTACACCTCTAGCTGAACAATAAACATCAGAATAAAACCACAAAGCATATTATTTCTGGAAAGGTACTTCAGCTGAGACCAATTTCAAAAAAGTACCCTTAAAAAAATATGACAATAGTAGGTGCGAAGTAAATGGCCAAATTCATAACAATATCCAAAGTGTTCGCACTTACCTGCCAAATGATGACCTATCTGAGTAGCCTAGAGTCTCTTGGATCGAGCATGTGGCATGTATGACTGTCTCATGCAAATCCTTTGTAACTGTAACTGCAATGGATCAATACGGTTATGCAGAATTGCCTTATGGCTAGAAGTGTTAATATAAAGTATGATCAGTGCAGTTTGTGGGAAATGAGAGATATTAAAGGCTGTGCAGAACACGCCTGCTCTGACAGAGCGGTCCTAGAGGAGAGCTGCACATTACAGAGGCTCTGGAGGTCCATTTTTAAGCAGATAGTCCAGTTACAGTATATAACTGCAGCTCTATTCGAGCCATTTGCAAAGCAAACAACCAGCCCTGTGCAAGCCATGCAAAATGTATGGCATCAAAATGGAGCTCATGTGCCTTGGTGGTCACTGTAATTGTATCCAGCACAGTAGAAACCATAGCAAATGTCTTTGTTAGAAGGTTTACAGGTAAGAGGGGCGAGAAGGGAAGGTTTACCTACAGTTTAGGAAACGGACCCACAATTAGAGGCTCTTCGTTTTCTTCTTTATTATGGTGTCCTCAGCGTCTGGGTCATATACACACTACAGCAACACTGAAACCAGCAGCACTAGCAACTTCCTGGCGTTTAAAACACGCAAGAGCTGCGAATCCGTGAATTTTACAACGTCGAAACTAAGGCTGTTAGTTAACTATGTTGGTGGACGGTGTTCAGGCTGGCTCCCTCCCTCGCCATGCTGACACAAGACAACAGGCAGAGAGAAGATGCCCCCTCAGGAACCACTGACGGGGAGGCTACTACACCACCACAGACCACAGGCACAGACCGCTATTTCTCCAAGAAGAAAACACGAGGCTGAAGTTGGCTTCCTTTTCGAATTTCTCCGTTCCACCTTAAACGGTGCAGCAGTTACGTTCCGGCACCTCAGGCGCCACAATGTAACTGGTGCGCTATTTAAGGTGGAACGGAAAATTCGAACGAGAAGCTTCGCAAGAAAAACACCACCAGGCCGACCATACGTGCTTATAACGGACAAAAGAGAAGCAAAAAGAAGCGATTTTACCTCGTCGTGTTTTCAATAAAAGCGCTATGGCTCATTTTCCTCGCCGGTAAAGCCCCAGTCTGCGTCGCTCTGCAGCCGTGCCGAGTTCAATGTGATCTGATAGTAACGAGCAGTTGACAGTGGCCGCTAAGTCCCGCCCACCTCAGCCTCTCATTGGCTCTCGCTGTCTCGTCGCTCCATCGTCACCGGAGAAACGCAGCGTGAGCATGGTAACCGTTCGAAGGCGTGTGCACGAGAGCCACACGGCAGCCAATCAAACCTCAGCGGGGTGCCTAAGGGCAACGCCCACCTGTTAGAAAACGTCGCTATTGGGTGAAAGTCAGATCAGTCATCAAACGGGTATGAAAAAGGCGGGAACTGCAGAACTCGATTATGATGATGTATGCAAATATATTCGTAAATATTCATAAATCCCCCTCCTACTGCTCCCGATGGCTTCCCTAATTATCGGACTGGATTATTATGCAAAACAGAAAAATGTGACCTGTGAATATAAAGTATAATAGGATGACAGGATGTTAATATTGGAATTATACAAGAATTAATAACGAAAATAAAACAAAACATAAATAAAAGCCGACCTGAAGAAGGTCATCACAGAAACAACTGATAGGCCTAATAAAAATGTTTGTGATTTTTTTTATTTAAACAGATTTCAGCACACACAAGGACAGAACTGAAAGGATCTATTTACATTCACTAATAACAACAGGTTTTAATAGCTCAATGTCAGTCTTTCAGCTCAGTTCTTTTTTAATAAACCCTAAAAGGGTTCAGTTCATATTCAGGCATCAGAAACCCTCCAACTGTACTAGGAACCTGTTGGCTTGTTCCACTGCTCCACAGGCTTTACAGGTCCTTCTCAAAAAATTAGCATATTGTGATAAAGTTAATTCGTTTCCATAATGTAATGATAAAAATTAAACTTTCATATATTTTAGATTCATTGCACACCAACTGAAATATTTCAGGTCTTTTATTGTTTCAATACTGATGATTTTGGCATACAGCTCATGAAAACCCAAAATTCCTATCTCACAAAATTAGCATATCATGAAAAGGTTCTGTAAACGAGCTATTAACTTAATCATCTGAATCAACGAATTAACTCTAAACACCTGCAAAAGATTCCTGAGGCTTTTAAAAACTCCCAGCCTGGTTCATTACTCAAAACCGCAATCATGGGTAAGACTGCCGACCTGACTGCTGTCCAGAAGGCCATCATTGACACCCTCAAGCAAGAGGGTAAGACACAGAAAGAAATTTCTGAACGAATAGGCTGTTCCCAGAGTGCTGTATCAAGGCACCTCAGTGGGAAGTCTGTGGGAAGGAAAAAGTGTGGCAGAAAACGCTGCACAACGAGATGAGGTGACCGGTCCCTGAGGAAGATTGTGGAGAAGGCCCTATTCCAGACCTTGGGGGACCTGCGGAAGCAGCGGACTGAGTCTGGAGTAGAAACAGGTGCCGCATTCCCCAGGTCAAGCCACTTCTGAACCAGAAACAGCGGCAGAAGCGCCTGACCTGGGCTACAGAGAAGCAGCTCTGGACTGTTGCTCAGTGGTCCAAAGTACTTTTTTCGGATGAAAGCAAATTTTGCATCTCATTCGGAAATCAAGGTGCCAGAGTCTGGAGGAAGACTGGGGAGAAGGAAATGCCAAAATGCCTGAAGTCCAGTGTCAAGTACCCACAGTCAGTGATGGTCTGGGGTGCCATGTCAGCTGCTGGTGTTGGTCCACTGTGTTTTATCAAGGCCAGGGTCAATGCAGCTAGCTATCAGGAGATTTTGAAGCACTTCATGCTTCCATCTGCTGAAAAGCTTTATGGAGATGAAGATTTCATTTTTCAGCACGACCTGGCACCTGCTCACAGTGCCAAAACCACTGGTAAATGGTTTACTGACCATGGTATTACTGTGCTTAATTGGCCTGCCAACTCTCCTGACCTGAACCCCATAGAGAATCTGTGGGATATTGTGAAGAGAAAGTTGAGAGATGCAAGACCCAACACTCTGGATGAGCTTAAGGCCACTTTCGAAGCATCCTGGGCCTCCATAACACCTCAGCAGTGCCACAGGCTGATTGTCTCCATGCCACGCCGCATTGAAGCAGTCATTTCTGCAAAAGGATTCCCGACCAAGTATTGAGTGCATAACTGAACATAATTATTTGAAGGTTGACTTTTTTTGTATTAAAAACACTTTTCTTTTATTGGTCGGATGAAATATGCTAATTTTTTGAGATGGGGATTTTTGTTTTTTCTTTACTTTTTTGCCAAAATCATCATTAAAAAAATAAAAGGCTTGAACAACTTCAGTTGTGTGTAATGAATCTAAAATATATGAAAGTCTAATGTTTATCAGTACATTACAGAGAATAATGAACTTTATCACAATATGCTAATTTTTTGAGAAGGACCTGTATACCCCTCTAGCTCATGCCTGGCCACGTTGATCGTAAACTACTAGATCACTTTGGGTTTGTAATGCGATGCTGTACAACCAGATCTAATGTTGTTTCCACTTCCACCGACTACTGCACCGTTACGTTTATTTGGGAATGTGATTTCATTGATGCAGTGCGTTTGGATCAGGTATCTGTGCAGTTTCATTGAGGAGTCGGCTGTTGCTTCTACAGACTTTCTGTGTCAGAGACGCCACTGAAGAGTGGACACACTAAATCAGGGCTATTCAATTAAAACTCAATAAGGTCCAGTTAGAGAAAACGTCCTAAAGCAAAGGCCCGAAACATCATAATGTCTAACTTGCATCATGATTCAGTGCCATATACTGTTTACTGAAGTAGCCTAGTAGGAATATCAACATCTTATACAGTCAACAACTGAATGTCAAATCAAAGTCCAATTCAGTCAAATTTCAACAGTATTTGTTCGTTTTCTCTTATTAGAGAACATCATGTAATATAACTTCTCTCTGACTTTCTTCTCTGACTGCTGTTTCTCGCCTCGCCCCTCTGCTTTGTGTGCGTCACTCACTCGAGTCTCAGTGCTCATCGTAACGCACAGATCTGATTGGCTGAGCAGTGCCACGCGTGATATTTACACCGCATAGGATTGGTCTGTGAGTCACCCGGGATGCTAAAGCGAAACCGTAAAGGCTTAAACCGTTTATCGGTTATACGTCTAGATCCGCATAGGACCGCGTCTGGGTCCGGACTCGGACTCAGACCGCGGTCCGCCTATTAGTGACCTCTACACTAAACACAGAAATAAAGTACATACTGATGCTTTTGTGCAATTTTCTGCTTTTGTCTTGATGCTGAAAAATGAATAACTTGTACTTCAAACCTGTTTTGATGGGAAATGATATGAATGAAAGGTTGTCACTGACATATTCACAGTACTATACATTAGCCTAGTACACGTGTCAGGCTCCAGTCTTCGCGGGTAAAAACACTGCAGACTTCATCAAACACACCTGAATCAGCTCATCAGCTAGCAAGACCTTTATGATCTCAACATTTTGGTCTTAGAAGGTCCCCATGCCTGGGGGCCTCTGACACGCCTGGCCTAGTAGCTCCAGTGCAAAAAACCGGAAGGTCGCTGGTTCGATCCCCTGAGCCGACAGCACATGACTCAAGTGCCCTTGTGCAAGACACCTGACCCCCAACTGCTCCCCGGGTGCCGTGGATAGGGCTGGCCAACGCTCCGGGCAAGTGTGCTCACTGCCCCCTAGTGTGTGTGTGTTCACTTGTGTGTACTGGTGTGTCAGAGGTGTGTCAGAGGTTTTCAGAAAGGCTGAGGGTATCTCCCTCCTGTCCTGCAGGTTTTAGGGCGTTTGTGCCCACACTGGCGGTGAGGTGTTCTGGGTGACTCTTGCTCCGATGCGCTGTAACGTTGTCCCTTTTCTCAAAGCGCCGGCCGCAGATCTCACATGGGAACTGGTAGCCGCTCTCAGCGTCGTGTTTCCGCATGTGCCAGTTCAGAGAGGCCTTCTGTCGGCAGGTGAAGCCACACACTTCGCACCTGAGAGGGAGGGACACAGGTAAGACAGCTGAGAATGCCGCAAATATCCTGTGCATTTAGTTAACATACTCTGGATCAGGGCTGTAATCTGGATCACTCACATTCTGGAACGCTCTGCCCACTCAAGCGGTTCTAACATGCGCTGTTCTAGAATGCTCCATTCACTCGGTTCTAAAAAGTGTCAGCTCATTCACACTTTTCTACAATGTTCTTCTCCTTTTAACACTGTTGGAGAAAGTTCTCCTTCACTTTGCACTGTTCTAGAATGTTTCCCCTCATTCCCATTGTACTAGAGTGACTTCACCCATTCACACTGTTCTAGAATGATCCCCACCCATTCACACCTGTTCTAGAACGATCGCATAATTAACACCGTTTTATTTAAGATCTTTCTGTGAGGGGGCTTTAAGAGGACGTCTGGCCTCTCTCACCACAAATGTGAACATTACTGATATCAAGATTCTCTAGAACGGAGCGTTTTACACCAAACCACTCTTGAATGACGTTGTTTGCATCTTTTGAGATAATTATTCAGAGGATACAATGATATTCAGTACAAAAAAATGATACCAGGTTTTGAACATTTTGTGCACAACTCAACAATTTTCAACAAACAATGCTTTTAATTTTCATTACAGAGAAATCCGGCGGAGTTTTCTTATAGGATGGCAACTTCAGAATGACGCTTGATTTAATACAAGTCTATTACTTGGACACTGCAGAGTTATAAAGCATTATATAACAGTTAGCAAGCTGATTGGTTGGGAAGCGCTCTAACCGTGCTGTTATTTCACCATAACATCACGTTTCTTTTTCCACGAACACTGTATCACTCCGCTGAGACGCCGTTGCTAAGCAACGACTTTGACAGCTGTAGGAGACGCTCAAGCCATTTGAACGTTTTCACTTCTTTCTTTGCCACAAACAGAAAACGGACACTGTTAAGATCACATCTGACCGACAGCTCATTTGGTCAGACTCTGAAGATGAGACGACTCTAAATTCCCAAACTGTCAGTTAGTCTGGAGACCAAATCACAGCCTTGATGTTATTTCACACTCCCTCTCGTGTTCTACTGCTTAAGCTATGACCATCAGTTCATACACATACCTGAAATGAAACTGGTTTTATATCATTAAAAACCGTGATTTAAAACATTTAAACTATAGTGGAACTTAGGTTCACTGTGTACAACAATAAGTTCCAAATGAGCAGCATGTATCAACGAAGGGCCGAGAAGAGGCTCCTCACTGGTGTGACTAGATGAAGGTTCTCTTACTGCAGCGGTTTCTCCCCCGTGTGGATCCTGCGGTGGATGCTCAGGTTGCTGCTGGTTCGAAATGCGCGAGCGCAGAACTCACAGATGTAATCCTTCTGATCTAAACACATAAATAACACATCACTCACCTCACCAGCACAGACCATCTGTCACTACAGGCACAGCAGCTCGAATAAGAGAGAGGCTGATTTATTCATCCTGGTCCTCTCGTTTCCACTTCAGGACGCAGAATGAAGATCACAGATGCTGAGATGATGTGCAGATGATGTGTGTGATTATTCCGACACTTTAGAACATTCTCCCCCAACTCACACCGTGCTAGAGTGCCCTTGCTCTTCACCTGGTTCCAGAGTGATCTATTCTATACTCACTGTTTTAAGCTCTTCCAGCCATTCTAGCACTGCTCTGAAACGTTCTCCCCACTCATGCAGCTCTAAAATTAACCCCTCATTTGCGCTGCTCTAGAATGCTCCCTTCACTCTGTTCTAAAAGTGTCTGTTCACACCTTTTCTACAATGTTCTCCTCCCTTTCACACTGTTCTAGAAAGTTCTCCTTCCCTTTGCATTGTTCTAGAATGTCTCCCTCATTCCCATTGGACTAGAGTGATTTCACCCATTCATACTGTTCTAGAATGATCCCCACCCATTCACACTGTTCTAGAATGATCCCCACCTATTCACACTTCTAGAATGATCCCCACCCATTCACACTGTTCTAGAACGTTATCCCCTATTTACACTTTGTTGGAGACAGTTGGTGTTTGTTGGAGAATGCAGTTCTCCAATGACCCACTGCCCCTTTTGCACTGTTCTAGAATGGTCCCTTCACACTGTTCTAAAAAGTATCAGCCCATTCACACTGTTTTACAATATTCTATATACAATATTCTTTCAAACCATTCTAGAAAGTTCTCCTTCCCTTTGCACTGTTCTAGACCGTTTTCACCTATTTAGACGGTTCCAGCATGACCGCACTCATACTGTGCCAGTCTGTTCCTCCCATTCACACTGTTATTGATTTGCCCTTTATAGTGCTCTAAAAAGATCTCGAATGTTCTCTACATTTCATACTGTTACAGAATGTTTACCCAGTCACACCGTAATATCTTCCTCCTATCCACACTGATACAGAATGTTCTCTCCCTTTAATGCCGTTCTAGAGAATGCTCTGCATTCACAGTGTTCTAGAATGTTCTCCCCAGTTCACTGGTTTATTTGGTTTGTTGGTTGTATTTCTAAATGTTCTAACGTCAGCTGTTAGTATTAGACAGTTATCAAACAGTTCACACTGTTCTAAAGTGTTTTCACCCATTCACATTGTTCTAGAACATTATCCCTCATTCACAATTTGTTAGAGACAGTTGATGTTTGTTGGGGAATGCTGCAGAATGGTTTTCCCCATTCACACTCTTCTAGTGTTTTCCCCATTCACATTGTTCTAGAACAATCCCTACCTATTCGCACTCTTCTAGAATGTTATCCCCATTCATATTATTCTAGTGTTTTCACCCATTTGCACTGTTTTAGAATGTTATCCACATTTACTGTCGGAGACAGCTTGTGTTCATTGGAGAATACTGGAGGTTTTCCCCATTCAAATTGTTCTAGAGTGTTTTACCCATTGGCACTGTTCTAGAATGATCCCCACCCATTCACACTGTTCTAGAATGATCCCCACCCATTCACACTGTTCTAGAACGTGTTTGTTGGAGAATACTGGAGGTTTTCCCCATTCAAATTGTTCTAGAGTGTTTTTACCCATTGGCGCTGTTCTAAAATGATCCCCACATTCACACTCTTCTAGAATGCTATCTCCATTCACACTCTTCTAGAGTGTTTTCCACCATTCACACTGTTCTAGAATGATCCCCACCCATTCGCACTGCTCTAGAATGATCCCCACCCATTCGCACTGCTCTAGAATGATCCCCACCCAATCGCCCTGTTCTAGAATGATCCCCACCCAATCGCCCTGTTCTAGAATGATCCCCACCCATTCAACTCTTCTAGATTGCTATCCCCATTCACACTATTCTACAGTGTTTTCCACCATCATTCTATTCTAGAATGATCCCCACCCATTCGCACTGTTCTAGAATGATCCCCACCCATTCATACTCTTCTAGAATGATCCCCACCCATTCGCACTGTTCTAGAATGATCCCCACCCATTCGCACTGTTCTAGAATGATCCCCACCCATTCACACTCTTCTAGAATGATCCCCACCCATTCACACTGTTCTAGAACGTGTTTGTTGGAGAATACTGGAGGTTTTCCCCATTCAAATTGTTCTAGAGTGTTTTTACCCATTGGCGCTGTTATAAAATGATCCCCACATTCACACTCTTCTAGAATGCTATCCCCATTCACACTCTTCTAGAGTGTTTTCCACCATTCACACTGTTCTAGAATGATCCCCACCCATTCGCACTGCTCTAGAATGATCCCCACCCAATCGCCCTGTTCTAGAATGATCCCCACCCATTCAACTCTTCTAGATTGCTATCCCCATTCACACTATTCTACAGTGTTTTCCACCATCATTCTATTCTAGAATGATCCCCACCCATTCGCACTGTTCTAGAATGATCCCCACCCATTCATACTCTTCTAGAATGATCCCCACCCATTCGCACTGTTCTAGAATGATCCCCACCCATTCGCACTGTTCTAGAATGATCCCCACCCATTCACACTCTTCTAGAATGATCCCCACCCATTCATACTCTTCTAGAATGATCCCCACCCTTCACACTATTCTAGAATGATCCCCACCCATTCGCACTCTTCTAGAATGATCCCCACCCATTCGCACTCTTCTAGAATGATCCTCACCCATTCAAACTGTTCTAGAATGATCCCCACCCATTTGCACTCTTGTAGAACGATCCCCACCCATTCGCCCTGTTGTAGAATGTTATCCCCATTTACTGTTGGAGATAGCTGGTGTTTGTTGGAGAACACTGGAGAACATTTTACCCATTCACACTGGTCTAGAGTGTTTTCACCCCTTCATAGTTCGTTGGAGAACATTGGAGATTGTTTTCCGCCATTGCAACGACCTTAAGCTGCTTAACACATTGAGTCTGCTGATGGCAGGTTCTACTGACCTCTCCCTTCATGTAGGAATCATGCACCTCACTGCTGTTCAGCTCTGCTCAATGCGCTGGTAAAACCGTACTGAACCCAGACATCACGGCAAAAACCGAACCGCGCGTCTGATTACTCACCGCTGTGCAGCTTCTCATGTTCTTTGAGGTGCTTCTTAAAGTTGAACGATTTTCCGCAGGAGGGGTGTGAGCAGGTAAAGGTTTTCTGCTGAAAGTGCTGGTACTTCATGTGGTGCTGAAGAGAGAGATGAGTCAGAAGACGCACAGTGAGCTGCAGGACTTGTGGTTAATACCGTGTCCTGCTGCAGGAAGTAAGTAAAGCAGGGCATTTTAGTACATGCAGACGCCTGGAGTTAATACCGTATGTCTATTTATGATCCAACACGTGATCTTAGATCTGCAGACTCTGGCCTTCTGCAAATACTGTCAG
This sequence comes from Pygocentrus nattereri, assembly GCF_015220715.1. NCBI lineage: Eukaryota > Metazoa > Chordata > Actinopteri > Characiformes > Serrasalmidae > Pygocentrus > Pygocentrus nattereri. Next base: position 6,018,348 of record NC_051238.1, on the reverse strand, counting down.
TAAAAGTGGAGAGTCCTGCTTCTGTTAATATGCTCCTAAACTGTGGAGCTCACTACTAATTAAGCAGACAATTACACTACATCCTTCTCAGCTGAACGTTCAGTAAAAATTCCAATACAATCCATTTTACTCATCTTTTCAGTTTCCCTCTATTTGTTCTTTATTTATCATAGTCTTTTTATATTGAAAAGTTGAAAAGCATGCAGCTTCAGTTGAAAAGCATGCAGCACTGTTAAATACATCATCGCTGTCCAATGAAAAACATGCATCTCCATTTTTTGCGATTTTTACTTTTCGGCATCAGCTGTCCTTCACATGGTGTGAAAATTCATGATTGGACCAATAGAAATGCTCCAACATGGCTCAGAATAAACGCACTGCAGTAACTCACAGTGAAAGTAAAGAAGGCTTTTGCCCTCTCCTGTAAAGTTATTGTTTTGGAGATACCTGTGTTCCTTTGGACAGCGACGATATGGAAAGTGCTCTACAATAAAGTCATACTTATTATTACTACTATATTACCTTCTTTTATCACACTGGATTGCAAAAACACAGACAAAACACTGTTGACAGGCAGATGTTTCCAAACACCACAGCAGAAACAAGCCAAGTAAGGCATACCAATGACTAACATCCATCAAATGCTTGTGATCATATTGTTATTATTAAGAGGGAAGAAGTCCAAATTGTGCTCACGTTGAGATACTGACGACTGGAAAAGATTTTCCAGCAGCCACTGAACTCGCAGGGCAAGACGAGTTTTGGAGCTGCTTTTCTGTAAATGCAGAGAAACAAGATTTAATAACCAATAATCAATAATCAACATATGTCATGACTACATGTTCCACGGTGAAATCTATGGCTGATTTTCTCAGAGCAGGATTAATCCTACATTTAGGATTTTTCACTGGCAAATTATCACTGATATTACAGTTTAATCCAAGACTAGGCTTAATCCACATCCTAAAAACGGGCCAATTTTACTACACAATGCAGCAAAATCAGCGATAAATGTAAGAGCAGAGAACAAACCTTTTTCTCTTGCTGCAAATCTGTGACACCTCATCTTTTACTGACTGTTGTCTGAAAGACAAAGATAAATCAACATTTAAATTAAAAGACATAAGCATTGGATTAAAATGCTCTATCTTTAACAAGCGTCAAACCCACCTGTTCCCTTTTCTCCTCTCTGACCTCAAGTTGACCGCTTTGATGTTTTCAGATGGATCTGCTCTCCTTTGTCTCCCCCTCTTGGATGTAGTTGGTACCGCACTTTCACTGAAAACCAAAAAACAGTGGCAAACTCGGCTCCTTTCAGGCACACTTTTCGAGGTCAACCCATGGCACTGGGTACATTTATATGCACTTAATAATCTGATAACAGCAGAAAATCAGATCATTGTCTGTAATTCCAGCTTGTTTACAATACGCATGGGTGATCAGATAATGGGAAAATCTGGGTCTACATGAGTCATCAGATTTTTCGGGAACCAGCCAATAAACTCACAGAAGACGACGTGACGTAAACATAACATAAAACTCAAACTGCATGCTGTGGCTTTTTTAAACACTGCACCACTTTACATGGAAATATGAACATACATCATCCAGAAGATGAAGAATATTTAAATCCTTCATTTGGTCAAGCGTGTATTTGGTTTCAGTGTCGCTCCAAAAGTGTTTTGCCAAATCTCGCGGCAACACTGCTCACTTATTTCCGGCACCACCACCTGCTTTCGCATGAGCGCAGACTGAGAAATATGAAAGAAATCAGAGCAAGAGTTCACACGGAGAAACCTGATTACTGAGCTAAACTCCGGCCTCTTTATCAGATTTCTCAATCGGATTTCTAGATCTTACTCTGACCTACAACCCCAATTCCAATGAAGTTGGGACATTGTGTAAAATGTAAATAAAAACAGGATACGATGATTTGCTAATTCTTTTCAACCTATATTCAATTGAATACACTACAAAGACAAGATATTTAATTATTTATAAGATAATAAGATATTTAATAAACTTTTTTATTTTTTTGCAAATATTCACTCATTTTGAATTTGATGCCTGCAACACATTCCAAAGAAGTTGGGACAGGGGCGTGTTTACCACTGTGTTACATCACCTTTCCTTTTAACACTCAATAAGCGTTTGGGAACTGAGGACACTAATTGTTGAAGCTTTGTAGGTGGAATTCTTTCCCATTCTTGCTTGATGTACAACTTCAGCTGCTCAGCAGTCCGGGGTCTCCGTTGTCATATTTTGTGCTTCATAATGTGCCACACATTTTCAATGTGAGACCGGTCTGGACTGCAGGCAGGCCAGTCTAGTACCTGCACTCTTTTACAACGAAGCCACGCTGTTGTAACACGTGCAGAATGTGGCTTGGCGTTGTCTTGCTGAAATAAGCAGGACGTCCCTGAAAAAGACGCTGCTTGGATGGCAGCAGATGTTGCTCCAAAACCTGTATGTACCTTTCAGCATTAATGGGGTCTTCACAGATGTGCAGGTTACCCCTGCCATGGGCACTAACACACCCCCACACCATCAGAGATGCTGGCTCTTGAACTTTGCGCTGATAACAATCCGGACAGTCCTTTTCCTCTTTGGCCCGGAGGACACGACGTCCATGATTTCCAGAAACAGTGTGAAATGTGGACTCGTCAGACCACAGGACACTTTTCCACTTTGCGTCAGTCCATCTCAGAGGAGCTCGGGCCCAGAGAAGCCGGCGGCGTTTCTGGGTGTTGTTGATATGTGGTTTTCGCTTTGCATGGCAGAGTTTTAACTTGCACTTGTAGATGGAGCGACGAACTGTGTTCACTGACAGTGGTTTTCTGAAGTGTCCTGAGCCCATGTGGGAATATCTGTTACAGAATGATGTGGGTTTTAATGCAGCGCCGCCTGAGGGATCGAAGGTTCACGGGCATTCAATGTTGGTTTTCTGCCTTGCCGCTTACTTGCAGAGATTTCTCCAGATTCTCTGAATCTTTTGATGATATTATGGACTGTAGATGATGAAATCCCTAAATTCCTTGCAGTTGCACGTTGAGAAACGTTGTTCTTAAACTGTTGGACTATTTGCTCACGCAGTTGTTCACAAAGTGGTGAACCTCGCCTGTCCTTGCTTGTGAACGACTGAGACTTTCAGGGATGCTCCCTTTATACCCAATCATGACACTCACCTGTTTCCAATTGACCTGCTCACCTGTGGAATGTTCCAAACTGGTGTTTTTTGAGCATTCCTCAACTTTCCCAGTCTTTTGTTGCCCCTGTCCCAAATTCTTTGGAACATGTTGCAGGCATCAAATTCAAAATGAGTGAATATTTGCAAAAAACAATCAAGTTTATATGTTTGAACATATAAAAAACGCATAACTGAACCATATCAGATCCAGCAAATCAAAGACGTCAGTGATGGTGACCGACGCTCAAAAAACAAAATCATGCAGAAATGAAATTGCAGAAGAGATCAGACAGAATTCTAACCTTTCTGGGTTTTCACAGTCATCAGTGTCCATCTTATTGAGGCTAAGAGGTGCGCTGTAGGAGAAAAAGACAGGAAGACTGGATAAATGTTGTTACTATGAAACTTTAGTTGTATTACTGAACATAACACAGTAAAACCAAAGGCACTCAGATAAGTACCAGCACTTTGGGGACAGAACAGCGGGCGCTGCATCACTTCCTGTCGGTGAAGCCACACTTTGATCAGGCTGTTCTGCACCATATTAAGATCAATGTTAAGCCTGGTAATGAAATAGTAATGGAACTGGTAATTAGTGCTAAGAAAACTCAAGAAAGCTAACAGATCTCTTGTCACTGACCTGGTTCTTCATCGTCTCCAGAGCAGTCTGGGACGATGCACTCCGGCCCCTCCTTCTCTTTGGATGCTACAGTGCTTTCAGTAGAGACATATTTCGGCCCACTGCTGCTCCTCGTCCTCACACCAGATGCTGTCATGTGATTCCTATGTCCAATTTTATCGTCTTTCACTCCTCTCTTACCTCGCTTTATGATGCCCTTCTGTCCTGAATAAGCAGCATCTTCTTGTTCTCCCACTCGTCTCCCTTCACCTCCCTCTGCATCCTCCACTTCCAACTCTGCCTGCATTGGATACCACGTGAACACATGTCCCCCTCTGCAGACATACTTCAAACACATCTGCACCTGTGCAGATGCATTAGGGGCAGCCTGTGTGGATTTTTTAGGGTCAGCCTGTATGGAGGCTTTAAAGTCAGTCTGTATGGAAGCTTTAGGGTCAGCCTGTATGGAGGCTTTAGGGTCAGGCTTTATGGAGGCTGTAGGGTCAGACTGTATAGAGGCTGCTGAGTCAGCCTGTATGGAAGCTTTTGGGTCAGCCTGTATGGAAGCTTTTGGGTCAGCCTGTATGGAAGCTTTTGGGTCAGCCTTTATGGAGGCTTTAGGGTCAGACTGTATAGAGGCTGTTGAGTCAGCCTGTATGGAGGCTTTTGGGTCAGCCTGTATGGAGGCTTTTGGGTCAGCCTGTATGGAGGCATTGGGGTCAGCTTGTACAGAGATATGAGGGTCTGCCTGTATGGAGTTGTCGTTGCCTGCCTGTATAGAGTCATTACGCTCTGCCTCATTGGAGGCTTTAGGGTCAGCCTGCATGGAGGCTCTATTGTCTGCATGTACAGAGGCTTTAGGGTCAGGCTGTATGAAGATATTAGGATCTGCCTGTATGATGGCTTTAGGATCTGCCTGTGTGGAATCCTTACGTCTTTCCTCTGTGGAAGTTTTAGAGCCCACCTGTTTGGAGCCTTTAGGGTCTGTCTGTATGGCTGTGGGGTCTCCTCCAGGCTGCAGGCTTGGTGGCAATGGGCACTGCTGACTGTGGCTGTGGACCAGTAGCACCAGCTGTTGGATAGAAGCTGCTGTGGTGAAAAATGTCTCTGGGTTAACTCCCTTCCCCTCACCTAAAGAAGACAGAGACGTGTTAATAAACAAGTTCACTCAGTCAAGTAAAATCAACAAAAGCCTCCAGACTTGCCTAATACTTTATGAAAATAATGGCATCCAACAGGATCTTTATTATTTCTGAAAAATAAGTGGCGTTAGAAGTAAAACAAAAGCTACGGAAGAAGTGGAAAAACAATGTAGTTATTTTTGGATTATTGTGGCTAAATGCATGAGACATTCAGGAATTATTGCTTGCTAGACAGGAATGGAGAAGTCTAGCATTCACTCACAACAGCATAAACAAACTTAGCTTGCCGTCTAATCTAAAGGTATGAAAGGCGTTGCATGTTGACGGTAAAGGCCCAAAATGCTTATTGTTACCAATTTGAAATGAAAAACATGACGATGAATCCGGCCCTGAATAAGGCACTTGCCAAATTGCACCACAGCCTGTTCTTGCAGTTAATTGATCAACCTTGAAATCTGAAAACATCAGATGTGCATCTGAATACAGATACAAAAACGTTCCAAAACTACAGTATCAAAGCAAATTAAATGCTAAATTCTTTTAGTAAATTTCAACTGCAAAGCTTGGTGTAACTAGCATTTTAACCAGGCATGGGTGAGGCTCCATAGCACTGTGCAGGTTTAGTGTTTTCCCTTCTCTAGCATATCTAAATCACCTTATTAGGACTTATTAATGATGTACATCACTTTATACAAGTTTTAAACTTCACAGTGTGTACCCTGCAGGTGGGAATCATTAGTCTTCACCAGTGGTGGACAGTAACTGAGTAACTGAGTAACTGAGTAACTGAGTAAATGTAATGAGTTTCTGTACTTTAGTATTTTTGGTGTATCTGTACTGAAGTTTCTCCATTCTGGGCGACTTTTTCCTTTCACTCCACTACATTTCAGAGTCTAATATCCGACTTTTTCCTCCTACATTTTGAGAAATCTGTCGTTCCTTTTGGTTTCTGTGTGTATAAAAACATAACATGTTAAAGTGAAAGAAGCGCAAAGCCAGAGCACCAATCAGGGCCCAGCGGTCACTTTGTTTAGAGCTGGTTTTGACCTGTTGGTCATACCGACCCAGTGCAGCACGCGGTTCAACGTCAGCGCAGCAGCGTAAAACTTTGGGAGCACATGCGTCTATAAATGATGAACTAACCTAACTTTGTGTAAATAGAGCACAATATAGAAATATGTCCACATATGCAGTCGAGACTGACGCGGCTTTTTTCTGAATTTCTACAAACACCATTTCATTTTATAGTAAATGAGTTTGGGCTGGTTTATGTTTATGAACAGACGCCTACAGATCAACATAGTAAAGGAGCTCATCTGTGATCCTGAGTTTAAAGCCAGTTTTTATTCAACTTAAACTTGGAACTAAGTTGTAAATAAATCTGAAACTGAAACTTTGCTTGTGTGTAAAAAGTGATTTCAGAGCCACTCGGTTCTCCCTGATGGAACCTGTTTAGTGTTTTGTGCTTCTGATCATTTTAATAGACGTCAGCGTCACTAATTAATGACGTTCTATTAAAAGACTGGTTTACCAAGAGAGACGCTGGAGGACTTTCACCTGAAATGAGTTCATGAAGCCAGTCTGGTTATAAAAATGATAACAGGACCAGATCAGAGCCAGAATTACTCTTTTAGTACTTTTACTTTGATACTTAAGTACATTTGAAGTACATTGAAAGGGAGGAGCTTCTACTTTTACCGGAGTAATATTTTACCTTGGGTGTCTCTACTTTAACTCAAGTACATGGTTTATGTACTTTGTCCACCACTCGTGTTCACTATGTAGTATTAATTCAGGACAGGACAAAACCACATTTACAGTACCTGAACACCTGCTGCACACTTTGGAGAAGTAGCTGTTGGAAGAGAAGTAGAGTAGACGCATCAGTGAAACCTGTTACTCTCACAATGACTAATACTTTTCATGTTTTGGTTACGGGGGCGGGGGGACTACACAGAGAGGGTGACAAAAACAGCACATAATAAAGGTCACTGCAAGATTACTTAGAAATCACCAAGAAACTTAGAGTCAAAATTGTTCACAGTGGTGGTGATTTACATTTACAGCATTTGGCTGACGCTCTTATCCAGAGCGACTTACAATTTGATCATTTTACACAGGGAGGCCAAGGCAGTGTTAGGAGTCTTGCCCAAGGACTCTTATTGGTATAGTGTAGGGTGCTTGCCCTGGTGGGGGATTGAACCCCAGTCTAAAGTGTAGAAGGCAGAGGTGTTAACCACTACACTAACCAACCACCTGGTGATAGGAACCAGACGTCCACCTCTAAAAGCTCCCTCACCATAAGTTATTAGATGAAATGGTTAGGAATATGCTGGCTGATGCATATACTACGATATTGGTTTATGATAGTTTTGAGAAAGTTTTGGCTTAAATATTTTTAAATCATTTAAATTCATGGCGAGGAGGTACATGCAGGGCGTTGTGCAGCAAAATGGTCTTCAAAGAAAACTTCAGACTTTCAAACTTTCCACTATTTTGCCAACTTGAACATTGCATAGAAGAAAGAAGACATGTGTAGGTTCACTGGTGGTTTTGGATGGTAAATAAAATGGCTATACTTATAAGGTCATCACAACCTGTGGTTCATATCACCACCACTGTAAAGACATCCAAGTTGGCAAGTTTCTCTGCAATAAGCTTTTCCACATAAAACCACTCTGAATGACTTCACATCTCAACAGCGGAATCATGCCGACTTTTTGAAAAATGATGGAATTACCATCTAAACATTACCATTAATATAAAAATGTAATAATTTTTTTTAGGTGAGTTATTCAGTATTTTAATAATTCTGGAAATAATAAGAGAACAAAACAATAAATAATGTAAAGTAAAAATCTATTTTAAAGTCTTTTTGTCAAGTTATTTACTTTGAGATTTGATCTTAACTTTTGAAATATGACTAAATAAGGATATTAATGTAATTATAGCTTAACTCTCAATGGTTTACAGCATCCTCAGTAGGGCTGGGCGATATGGAAGTTATGGTTATTGTGATAAAGGATCATCATATGTAACTATATGCTTTTCTGATCATACTGCATCATGAACTCTGATCATATCAGTACTTACAAATCACTAAACAGCTGCATGTTTGATTACAAAGAGAGAATAATTGGGCCTGGTTAATTCAATTAAGCTCAGAGCAGTATGATCAATGTTTATGATCAATGTAGCACTGCTTTATCTGTTCCAGCCTATCAGATGTGAGTAAAAATGAATATGACATAGTGTATTGTGAAAACTTCCTGAAGTACTATGATTGCATTTTTGCCATATGTTTCATTTTAGATAGATAGATACACTATATTTCCAAAAGTATTCGCTCGTCTGCCTTCACACACATATGAACTTGAGTGTTTATGGGAATTTTTGAACGTTCTTCCAGACGCACATTTATGAGATCAGACACTGATGCTGGACGAGAAGGCCTGGCTCACAGTCTCCGCTCTAATTCATCCCAAAGGTGTTCTGTTGGGTTGAGGTCAGGACTCTGTGCAGGCCAGTCAAGTTCTTCCACACCAAACTGGCTCATCCACATCTTTATGGACATTGTTTTGTGCACTGGTGCTCAGTCATGTTGGAACAGGAAGGGGCCGTCCCCAAACTGTTCCCACAAAGTTGGGAGCATGAAATTGTCCAAAATCTCTTGGTGCTGAAGCTTTAAGAGTTCCTTTCACTGGAACTAAGGGGCCAAGCCCAACTCCTGAAAAACAACCCCACACCATGATCCCCCCTCCACCAAACTTCATCCTTGGCACATTGCAGTCAGACAAGTAACGTTCTCCTGGTAGCCGCCAAATCCAGGCTCAGCTATCAGATGGAGAAGCGTGATTGGTCACTCCAGAGAACTCGTCTCCACTGCTCTAGAGTCCAGTGGCTGCGCTTTACACCACTGCATTCAATGCTTTTCATTGCGCTTGGTGATGTAAGTCTTGGATGCAGCTGCTCAGCCATGGAAACCCATTCCATGAAGCTGTCTACCCTGTTCTTGAGCTGATCTGAAGGCTACAAGAAGTTTGGAGGTCTGTAGTGATTGGCTCTGCAGAAAGTCGTTGACCTCAGCGCTCTATGCCCTTCAGCATCCGCTGACCGCTCTGTCATTTTACGTGGCCGACCACTTTGTGGCTGAGTTGCTGTCGTTCCCAATCGCTTCCACTGTTATAATCCCACTGACAGTTGACTGTGGAATATTTAGTAGTGAGGAAATTTCACGACTGGACTTGTTGCACAGGTGGCGTCCGATCACGGTACCACGCTGGAATTCACTGAGCTCCTGAGAGCGACACATTCTTTCACTAATGTCTGTAGAAGCAGTCTGCAGGCCTAGGAGCTCGGCTTTATACACCTGTGGCCATGGAAGTTATTGGAACACCTGAATTTAATGATTTCGGATGGGTGAGTGTAGCTCGATAGAAGAGAGAGTGAGAGAGAGAGAGAGAGAGAGAGAGAGAGAGACAGTACAGCTTCTGTACAGTTACCATTTCAGAGGTCATTTTAATAAGATTTGTTACTTAATCTGATATTTTATCTAGAACAACACCTTCTATGACGTAGGTTTAAATATTACAAACTAGACACCTACAGGTCTTTTTACATATTTTATTCAATGTGTATCTTGGGAACAACACAATGTTATTAAATGATAAATAACATACTGTATTAATCTATTTATAGTAGCTTTTATTAAGCTTTTTGCCTCAAGATTCAATCATCATTTTTGAAAATGAAGCCTTCATTGTTGACGTTATATAACTTTAGTGTTAATATGCCCTGTGATGCTGAACTGGATAAGCGTATCAGAAAAACTTTATGCATTCATCTCAACCAGTCTAAAAACATGGGTTATATGACTGAAGACATGGGTTGTGACCAAAACGGATCCCTATTTACACTTATATTAAGTATTATTCAGTATTCAGTATTAAGTATTCAGCCATTTTTCTCTTATGGTCTGAATCGCACAGTGAAAAGACTCATCATACAGCAAAACGACTCCTGTGGGTTACTGCAGTCTTAGAGCAAGAATTAAATGTTTACTGTGGTCAGGTTTAGCTCTTTTTCCCCCTCACACCCATGGCCTATTCATTTGAAGCCAGCTTTAGCTTAGTAACCACTCATGGTTTATTTACGTGACTAGGGAGCAGTGACACAGGTTGATGATGAGAAAGTGTCTGAATTCATGCAATGATTCATGCGTTCTAGCCACTACTTAGCGAACAGTTCACCCCTATTATGCACCATTCTAACACATTAAAAACTAAGCATTCAGAGCTTAGATACTTACAAGGATTATACTGTGCTCTATTTAAATCCAAGGCATTATCTGAAACAGAGCAATGAGCTAATTATATAGGAGATCATTTATTTATAGGGCACTTTCTATAACAAAGAGTAACAAAACCTAACCCCTTCATTTACAGTTGTGAAAATTCAAATGACCTTTTTTCTGGTACTTCTTCTATGTTTTTATTTGAAAGATTTATATTTTGCATGATTTTCTTTTTTAAACAAAAAATCTGTTTTGGTCCATGGGTGGAGCCTTATTTCAGCCACGTCCCTGACTTTTAGAACAGGATATGAGACTGCATCCCCCTCATAGCCACATACATCACATTGTTTTGAAGTAATTGTGTCCCAAAGACTGTGTGGATTATTAAGAAATGTCACTACCAAAACACATATTTTGTAATGGATTAAACTATTTTGTGTTTCGATGCAAAATACCATGATATTATGTGTGCAAACTGTTCAAAGCTGTGTTTGCTAGTCATGTATTGCTGAGTTTCTTTGAGTTCTGCACAAAATAAGCTAAAATTGTCACTACAGAAACAGTCCAAGTCAGTTAAAAGTCCAAAGCTATCGATTTTAAATGGTAGTGTATCTAAAGCCCTCAGTCAGAGCCAGTACTGAGGCGTATAACAGCACCATACCTGTCCAGCAGATACTGTGCGAGCTCCGAGTGGAGATAGAAGCCCAGCGTTTCCTTCAGCTGCCCCCAGCTCTCCAGACACGAGCCGAGCCGTATCCTAGATTTGCTCCTCCTGGCGTCCAGCTCCCTCCGCCTCTGCCTGCGCAGAGCATCTGTAGCAGACGCCATAGCAGGGGCTCCAAGTTTGGTCCAAAAGCACTGCAGGAGAAACAGAAATGAATGAGATACAGATTGAAAAGACAGATGCTATGAATGCTGTGAGGCTATGAAGCTGTGGGAAACTAAATATATGGTAGTTCTAAATTTGTCCATGCAAGACATTTCAGATTACAGCCGCTTAACTACAAGACAACATTAACATCATGTAGTAACATCATGTTACAGTAACATCATGTTGTGTAACAGTGCTCTAAGAATTAAATACTTGTGCTGGTAGGAGAACTCCACAGAGTTTGCCAAATTTGAACACAATTCAATGGTTAAAATGTAAACAAACCGATTGAGAGTGGTTTGAAATGGTGAAATGGTTCATATTATAGACTCAGATTACTTTACATTGGTGTTGATAGGAACCAGGGGTCACCATGTCTACAACACAAATATAGCCATTTCATTTACTGTCCAAAACCAGCAGGAAACCTACACGTTTTTTATATGTGACGATGATGGTAAAGTGGTTACTATTTGTACTATTAACCTCCGACATGCATCTGTCAAATACATTTTAGGCCACAAGCTTATTCTAAAGCTACCCTTAAACAATGTCTCAGGCATCAGTTTATTCCTAACCATTTCATATATTAACTTTATTTGGGCATTAGAGGTGGAGGATATGGAAAACAAATTCATATAATACTGCAAGAAGTCTTCAGAATACACACTGTCGCAATATTTATTTATTCAGATAAATTGGAACGGACAAAGCAGTGGCACTTTTGAAAGAGGACATCTTAGAGGACTCCCAGAATGCCATGTGCCTCTCTACAGCCACTACCTAGTTTAAATATAAAACGCTATATTTTGTTGTTGTTGTTTTGAAGTGTAGATGTGTACGCCTTCGCTGTGATAAATCAAGTCCTTTTTATCTCATTAGCTTACTGGAAGCGTTTACATGATCGTGGAAGATTTTTTTTAACAACCCGCCCCTCCCTCATCACCCTTTGTGAGTTTTTTCACTGCTGTTTCAATAAGAAGCATTCTCCTGACGTGAAAAAGGCATTCGGTGCCGATGCTACAGTGGTGTCAGAAGTGGGATGCAGCTACTGCGCTGGAAGAAGTTGAGCAGCGTATCAACAAACTTGAAGGCAGACAGAGAAGTAGACATCGCCTGGTGCAAGGGGATCTCAAGCGCTACACCTTCGCCCTCCTGGGCAGCCGAGAGCAAGGCGACTGACAGGGGAAGACAGCGGAGGAAACAGCGTGGCGAAGCAGGGCAGCAGAGCCCAGCTGGAGTCCGGTATGAGATACGCGGTGTCGTGAGGTGCCACCACCAGACTTGGAGCCACCAGACTTGCCGTGTGCCTCTCTGCAGCCATTATCTACTGTAGATAAACAGATGTTGATGTACAGATGTTGTTGTTTCAAAGTGAGATGCGTGAACGTTTTGCTCGTGGTACATCATGTCTTTTTCAGCTAATTAGCTCGCTGGTGTTTTTACCATTACTGTGTTACGTTTACCTTTCCGATGATCTGTCCCTCATCTCCCTCTATGAGATCATTATCTCCCCGCTGCTTTAATAAAGAGACTCATTCTTCTGTAACTATGCTACAGTACAGTACAGTGATTTGTATTCAACATTTCACAGCGCTAAATCCAATTAAACAGGACTGAGTACGCACTCTTTAGAGTACAAACATGCAGTTGGGAAGTATTTTTAAGCACTGAGGAAGTCCATGATATGCTCAGAAAAGCATACTGTGACACATTGTGACACAACTGATCATGATATTGTCATATCGCCAAGTCCTAGTAGGAATTAAATACTTTTAAGGTCTGCTTTCTGTCACCAACACTGTGTACAGTTATGACTTGGAAAGTACAGAATGGAGCACTTTTCATCAGACATTATGGGTTTATTGGTCCACTATGCAGACATTCAGAGAAATCACTGGAACTCCCATTTAATCGCTTCACTAACTTTTCTAATAACTTATGATACCAGTTCTTGTCCATATCACCAAGCCTGATGAGGAGCAGTCAGCTTTGAGGTTTGTAGACACAGAATAAGCAAGTAAATACTATATTACACATTCTATTGTAATATAGTCTGTGTGAGCAGTGGTCTAAAGCAGACACATGAGCAGCCTGTGAATCCCTAAAATCCCATTCAAATGAATGGAGCTCAGACGTTCATCATGTTCGGTCGATGTGGGTTCACAGCAATTTCCCAAAACGACTAATGCGTCATGGAGCATCTGAATCGGCAGATACTCACGCAGATCAAATATCAGCGGAAATGAGTGTGAAACGTCGTGTCAGATTAACCAACTTTAGTCTGTACCGGGCCACCAGGTCACTAGTTCACCCCGTCCGCGGACTGCGGGCCCCACCGCCGCCGTCCTGCCGTTGCCCTTTTAAGCGGTCGCCGCTGCTCTAGCTCGATCACTTTCACTCGACTACAAACAAAAATGAAGGAAAAGCTTCGAAATCGACCGCGCTGGTTTAACACGAGGCAACAAGAGAGACAAAAATAGCATTTAATTAATATCGTCGTTTGAAGCTCTTCAAACTGACCGCTGCAAAACGCAGTAGAGCAGGAAGTGTGCAGGGCATACCCAGCAATCCTCATGATAGTAGCAAGGCTTCATGGGAAATGTAGTTCTGCAGCGTGTTGACGCTATAATGTTTTTTTTATTAATGGAAAATACACGGGTTTGTTATTACTGTTGTTGTCATTATTGTTGTTGTTGTTGTTGTTGGTCGTGGTGGTGTTATGATGTTGTAGCCTGTTTTATTTTTTTTAATTTTTTATGCAATACAAATGTGAAAACAATGGAATTCATTTCAGAATTTATTAAGTTTCAGTATCAACTTCAACCTCAACTTAACTTTATAGTCTCCTGTAGCAAACCTGAATTAGAGCCTGGATAACAATATATATATATGTATTCCCAAAAGTATTCGCTCATCTACCTTCACACACATGTGAACTTGAGTGACATCCCATTCTTAATCCATAGGGTTTAATATGATGTCGGCTCACCCTTTGCAGCTATAACAGCTTCAACTATTCTGGGAAGGCTTTCCACAAGGGTTAGGAGTGTGTTTATGGGAATTTCTCAACGTTCTTCCAGAAGCACATTTGTGAGATCAGACACTGATGTTGGACAAGAAGGCCTGGCTCACAGTCTCCGCTCTGATTCATCCCAAAGGTGTTCTATTGGGTTGAGGTCAGGACTCTGTGCAGGCCAGTCAAGTTCTTCGATACGAAACTCGCTCATCCATGTCTTTATGAAAAACTCCTGAAAAACAACCCCACACCATAATCCCCCCTTCACCAAACTTTACACTTGGCACAATGCAGTCAGACAAGTACCGTTCTCCTGGCAACCACCAAACCCAGACTCGTTCATCGGATTTCCAGACGGAGAAGCCTGATTGGTCACTCCAGAGAACTCATTGCCACTGCTCTAGAGTCCAGTGCAGCTTTACACCACTGCATTCAACACTTGAATGGCTCGTGGCCGTGCTGTCGTTCCCAATTGCTTCCACTTTGTTATACCACTGACAGTTGATTGTGGAATATTTAGTAGTGAGGAAATTTCACAGGTGCCTATCCCAGCTGTCATTGGGCAGATGGATACACCCTGGACAGGTTGCCAGTCCGTCAAAAGGCAAAGAGATAGACATAAACAGCCACACACACATTCCCACCTAGGGGCAATTTATCACGTCCAATTGGCCTGACTACATGTCTTTGGACTGTGGGAGGAAACCGGAGAACCCAGAGGAAACCCACACAGACACGGGGAGAACATGCAAACTCCACACAGAGAGGACCCCGGTCACCTAGCCAGGAATCAAACCCTGGCCCTTCTTGCTGTGAGGCGACAGGGCTACCCACTGTGCCACTAATAATAATAATAATAATAATAGTAACAACATGCACATTTAACCATGCTATTTCATAGGGGGCAAAGGTGTGCTTGCTCCTTTCACATAAACACTATACCCTAAATCAATGTTGGACAACAGCCAACATCGAAAATAAACAGGGCGTTCCATGTTGCTCAATATAGATGGTGCTCTGTGAAAGACTTGCTAGTCATTAATATTCAGCAAAGCTGTCTAAACCACACCTACCACTTTATTCCTCAGATGGCTACTTTCCTTCCCAGTCTGGTTATATGACCACACAACCACTGAAGAAAAAACAAGAACTGATACTATATAAGACTTTGAAACTTGGCGATGTTATTCTCTGGTCAATAGTACAAACATTTCCAGCTCACTAAGAAGCTCTTAAAGAGTCCCTTCTTACAACACATCCAAACCCTTTAAACGGGAAGACTGCCTAATCACATTATCTGATCTCTACCACAGTCACATGCTCGAATTCATCGTATTGTGACAAGCTGACAAAGTGACACAGCAAACTGTGTTATGAGCAAATGGAAAATACAGTTTGGCAATGCTCTCTGTGTCACTTCTACCCTGCAGTTGATTCACTACTGCTCAGTTTAATTCCGTTCAGTTTGATTTGTTTAGGGCATTTTCTAATACTCAAACATCCCAACCAGCTGTCCAGATGTGCAAGTGCAGCTCACGAATAAGTGTTACCAGGGAAAACATTATCAGGAAAAACTCTGTATGAGCTTGAGAAAGGATCACCGAGAGCAGGAAAAACTCTGTGAAGTGAAGGGGAAGGGGAATTCCACCAATTTTTCAAAATCTCTGCATAATTAAAAAGTCAAGATGTAAACAAAGTCATTCAGGGAGGTTTGATGTGAATGCTCTGTTTTATGCCTGATTTGATGTCTCAGACATTGTGCTGGAACAAGTTTTAAAATATGTTGGTCTAAATACTATATTTTTAAAATATATTTATGGCAGAGAGGTATATAGGTGATAGGAACCAGACGTCCAAAGAGTTTAATGCTGAGTTTAAAACACTGCCTTATGCCTGAGATGTTATTTTACACACACACACACACACACACACACACACACACACACACACACACACACACACAGACACACACATATATATATATATATATATATATATATATATATATATATATATATAGATACACGTGTGTGTGTGTGTACACGGATATGTACAATTAATTGTTTCTGTTCTTCACCCTGTTCTTCAGTGGTCAGGACCCCCATGGACCCTCACAGAGCAGGTACTATTTGCCTGGTGGATCATTCTCAGCACTGCAGTAACACTGACGTGGTGGTGGTGTGTTAGTGCGTGTTGTGCTGGTACAAGTGGATCAGACACAGCAGTGCTGCTGGAGTGTTTAAACACTGTGTCCACTCACTGTCCACTCTATTAGACACTCCTACCCTGTCAGTCCACCTTGTAGGTGTAAAGTCAGAGACGACAGCTCATCTGCTGCTGCCCAGTTTGTGTTGGTCATTCTCTAGTCCTTCATCAGGGGTCACAGGACGCTGCCCACAGGACACTGCTGGCTGGATATTTTTGGTTGGTGGACTATTCTCAGTCCAGCAGCGACACTGAGGTGTTTAAAAACCAGTGATCCACTCAGACCAGCACAAGGCACACATAATGTAAAGGTCATAAAGTTATGCCTGATTAACATTAAAGGAGAATCTAGGTTTTTATTTGCAGTTTACCTACTGTCGAAACATTTTGCGGAAGTGGTTTTGTGATTTGCCCAACACTGGAACTAACTGTGTACTAACATTACCACTAGCAATATGTACAGTGTGCTGACCGGCGCCTGACCAGCGCCTGACCAGTGCTCTGCTCTGACTGAAAAAACAAAGTTAATTTTCCCTTTTAGCATCTAGAAAATCATACCAAAGAACCTTCTCTCCAAAATGTAGATTATCACTTAATTGCATCTTTCATACCAGGCTGTCTGTTGAGTCATGACAACATGGAACAGTCCATTATAACCATGACCGAGGGGTGGAGAAGTTATCGCTACAGTCACAAAGAACAGCTGTTCTTATAATGTTTATATATTTTGACACAGATTGCTTAATATCAGCACATACAGTGTATCTGATTCACATTTTCATGGGGCCCTTGGCAGCTGCCCACCTTTGTCTAGCGCAGATGTCAGCAACAGGTGGTTCCGGAGCCGCATTCAGTTCTTTTATAGGTAAAAGTAAATAATCCTCCTTTACAGTAAAATAAAGCTCTGCTGATCCTTCAACACAGTTTAACAGTAAATGGTCTTAAATGCTGGAGTTAATGTAGAACTGCTGATTCACCTTTTAACCCTCAAGACAGGAGCGCAGACTGATGGTCACCATAGCAATGCAGACAACAATCTTGCCTAGCTAGTAGCCAACGAAACGGCAAGCAGAAAGATTTAAGAAGAACATTGATAATTGGAGATAATTTGGAGACGAATGGACTTATTTGTGTTTATAATCGCTCCAGCTGGTTCCCTGATACGTTTGATCTGCAGTGAGAAACTGACAAACGCTAAAAAGTCATGAAGCTGAAGTCGGTTTCTGGTTTGGCAGCTTGTTGTTTGAATTATCCTGTTGCACCTTAAATTGTATAACTTTTACATTTTGGCACCTCAGGCACTGTTTAAAGTGGAAATGGGACAATTTGAGCAAGATGCTGGTGAATGAGAAGCGACTTCAGCCTTGGAAAAATTGAACATTGCAAGACGTTTAACAAGAAACGGTTCAACTCTTGAGGAAAAGTTTCCTGCCAGAGATGTGAGAAAAGCAGCTATAGCTGAGCTAAAGCTTAAAGCAGAGCAAAGTAAGTCTGAGTTTTCATTTATGCATTTCATTTATACATCAGCACATTCTGAGACATATTTACAGCCTATATAGTAAAAGGACATAAAATGTTGTGGCTTCTGAGGTGATGTGATTTTTATTGAATTTATTAAATGGCCATTCTTAACATTTGAGTTGCTGACCGCTGGCCTAGCACAAAGACTGCCCGTTCTTCCTGTCACCACCACTGTAAAGAAATCTAGCCAGCAAGTTTCTCTACAATGAACACACACACCTTTTAAACTGCTTCTCCTTCTAGGTCACGGGGGTGCTGGAGTCTATCCCAGCTCTCAGCAGGCGGAAGGCAGGATACACAGGTCACCAGCCCATCACAGGGCAGACAGACATGCACATTCACTCACACCTAGGGGCAATTTACCCTGTCCAATTGGGCTGACTTTGGCCTGCATGTCTTTTGACTGTGGGAGGAAACCCAAAGGACCCTGGCTGCACCTGCTGGGGGAATCGAACCCAGGCCCTTCTTGCTGTGAGGCGACAGCACTACCCACCACGCCGCTCTACAACGAACCCTGTTTCCATCTAAACCACCGAGATCCTGCAGAATCTTTTAGAAATTGATGTACTTATCCAGTAATTTAACAAAGCATGTACCGCACAGTACTAAACTGATGTAAAGTACCGCTTTTGCTAATCTGAAACATAACTTTTGCACCATTTCATTTCAGGGGAATAAAATAATTGCTTGTTGCCACAAAAAGACACTGTTAGGTTGAACTGATGAACCTATATTCATACATGAAACCCCAACAGATTCACAGGGGATTTGCCTAAAGTCCCCCAAATATTCAGGCCTACTTCAATTAAACAAACAGATGTGCACTTGTAAACGTTCAGGCCTGCGGAATTAACACACTGAGGAGGAGTAAATGAAATTATTATGAAAGGAAATAATACTATACTGCTCATCTCCAAGATTATGAAAGTCAGAAACAGGGAAGTGATGTAGCTGCAGTGGTGCAAAGTGTGTAAGAACACAGGAAAAGGAAACTACAGTTTCTGTGGTGAGTGTAGATACCAAATCAAACCGTACGGCACCATCCTGCACGCTTCACCATGGACGAGCTCGGTAAGCGATTATGTCTTTTGCTTTATGATGTAAAACATTGTAAAGCTGACCATCTTTGGCGACGGGAGCTTTATTAGCTCACACTTATTTTAAGTGTGAAAACTCTGACGTGTGTGTCAGTCGATGTGAAGTTTTTGGGAGGATGTCCCACCTCAGGACCCTGAGCAGAGAAATTTGAGAGAGATGATCTGATCTGTTGGCAGCACTTACTCCAATATGACTGCAGTTATGAAGGCATTATGAATGGTTTCAAATGAGCTTATTACCTTAACATACATAAGCACCTTAGAAATGATTAATGAAGAGTTTTATTACAATAATAAAAGAGCAAAACTGAGCTGTAAAAATGAATATATCGCTGTTGTTGGAGGAAAACCTTGTATCTCCATTTTTGTCATTTTCCAGTTTTTCATGTAATTTGAAAGTGCCTGTTGCCCTTTACATTGTCTGTAAATTTCGTGAAGAATGGACCAAAAGAAATGGCCCAAAATGACTTGGAAAAAAATCTGGCTCCATTGACTTACATTAAAAGTAAGTCGTTTTTTTTCCTTCTCCTGTAAAGTTACCACTTTGGCGATACAAGGTTTTGTTCCGACAACAGCGATATACATCAGATATAACAGATACAACAAAACTAATTTATTAAGATATACAAGACATCGCATGAATGTGTGAGGAGGCTGGCAGGTTCAGTGCTGACTGATGAAAAAGACGAAGATGGATCAGTAACCTGAAAGATCTGAGCTTCAACACTGTAGATGAATGTAGGATCTAATTAATAACAATTAACAAAATAAGTTTAAATCATTCATAATCCGATTTCTGGATAGTCTTACACTAAAGGGATACTACACTGTATATAGTAGCATCTCGGTGGCCAATTTTTTTTGTCTTGGGGACATTGTTCACGCCATTTTATGACATTACATCATGTTTTGTTCCTAAAATACTTATTTTAAAATAATAATTTAACAGGTTATACACACAATGTGTGAAAAAAGTGGTATACAGCAGACGTTTTTTACTACAACTCAACAGCTTCACAAGATCAACTAGTCATTCTTATTATCTCACAGTATGTTACCATAATAATAACGACAGTACCAAGAATTAAAATGAACACAAATATCTGTAAAATAAAGCTTGATTTTGTGTTAAAATACAGTAAATGTACTGTTGCTTTACATCTACGTAAAGGATACTTTTTGCCGTCAATTTTTTTACAGTGTGGTATATGAACATGTTTATTCGCTCAGTGGGTGAGGGGGTTGGGGAACTGGGGTTGGCCAACTTTAGCCTAGAGGTCGCACTTTGGGTAGATCCGGTATACAGCATGAAAAGAGCTGTTACTAACAATGGAAAAACTGAGCACTGAACCACAGTGTCTATGAAAGTGAAAGAAAACAAATATAGCAAACTTTTCTGTGATAGTCCTGTTCAACAACCCTCATATATTTTCTATTTGTTTCGACTTTTTTCATTTTATCTATTTATTTATTTTCATTTCAGTAAAAGTTCTAACCACATAGGCAGTGCTTGAGAATATCAGTAACATCTGCACTGGTGGTTCCTCTATCACTGTGAACATTAAGAATGCGTAGATGTCATCAGTCTTAAGCTGTGAGTCCGCTACATGTACTCAGGTTGAGGGGATATTGGAGTCAGCGAGCTCAGTTTAATGTCAGGTTAGTAGAAGCAGGGAGATTTGGTTTTGGAGAATGGCGTCTCATTTCCTGCTGTGTTTTTATCATGAGAAAGTGAGTAAGTCCAAATTCCTAGCAACCCCCTCTGTATGTCAGCAGAGAATGTGTTCCTCTGTTTCACATCCGTTGCGATGGTAGCAAAGCAAAAACCAGAATCACTTCCTCATGAAGTTCTGTATATACAAACCACATGCCCTCAGTTACTGTAACTGCACTTCAGCAGACAAATATGACACAATGTCATGATATCAACATTGAATTACCCTGAAAAATATGGACCAGATGAATATATTGACATACAAACATGACAATCTATGCAAAGGTATGAGGAACACTTTGAAAATAGTGGCTGGTTGATGTGTGTCTCTCGTTAACTCAGTCAATTCTTCATATCCAAATAACAAAGTCTTGCAAATTTGACTGTAAAACAGTGACTAACGCTGTGGTTTTCTGTTACTGTTCACATGTAAGTTAATAACTGACATACCTAATAGCGTGTGATACCTCCATGAGCATGAAAAACAGCTGCCATTGAATTTTGCTTAGACTGGATAGGTCTCTGGATGTAGGCAACATCAACGTTCAACCACTCTTGCATCAAAGAAAGAACAGTTCGGTCAGACTTCGTAGATGCCTTCCCTGGCATTCCAGATAGTTCCACAGATTTCCCTGGCGTTCCAGTGAGTCCCACAGATTTTCAAGAGGATTCAAATTTGGGGATTTCGCAGGCCAGTCCAGATGTCTGAACGCTCCTGAATGTTCATCATGCCAATCAGTCACATTTGCAG
Organism: Pygocentrus nattereri; assembly: GCF_015220715.1. Classification (NCBI taxonomy): domain Eukaryota; kingdom Metazoa; phylum Chordata; class Actinopteri; order Characiformes; family Serrasalmidae; genus Pygocentrus; species Pygocentrus nattereri. The sequence goes on along the minus strand of NC_051238.1, from coordinate 5,996,929 downwards.
CCCTGTGGATGTGAGAATTGTCGTCTTTGATATTCAGGGATAGGAATGTTATGTACCTCAGCAAGATAAGCAAAAGCAAACCCTGGTTGTCCAGCAGCTCAGTGTTGGCACTGTGGTTCAAACTCATTGACACATCAACCAAAGGACCCATTTCTGCATAATTAAGACACCCCCAGAACATCAAAGAGCTCCTCCAGCTTGATCCACACCTGGCAGGCAGTCCTCATTGAAGACTTCCTGAGGTTTACGATGAACATGGTGCTGAGCATCATTCACATACAGGCAGAAAGGAGATTCATCTGACCACATAACAATGTTTCCACTCTTGGACAGTCCAGTTTTGTGTCTTCTTCCACTGTAAACAGGAAACTTGGTCAGCAAAAGTGAGCGAAGCCCTCTTGCATGCCACTCTGCTCCATATGTTTATGGTATGCAGTTCCCTGCAGAGTATTCTTTCAGAAATTGGTTGTGAATGACCGGCCTTGACTTCCAGTGGCAATTCTTCGGAAGCAATTTTTATTCTCATGCCACGAAACACACCGGTGGTCTCTGTCCATCAGCTTTGTTTTCAACCACAATTCTGATGAGAATTTCCTGTAGACTGATTTTTCTGATGCTGCTTGACCCATATAGCCGTACGCCTCGATACACCTGCAAATTCAACTACTTCTTTCACACTGTGGCATTTGGGACGCCTATATGCAATCACTCCCTTTTGCCAATCATTAACATCTGCTTCGCGACCCATTTTCCACACATTGAACAAGACATTCACTGCACTGTACCACCTTTTCTCAATCTATGAATCCTGTTGCACACCCTGCAGGTATTTATAGTCTAATTGTCCCTGTGCAACATCACCTGCAGGAGCTTGAAGTTATTACCACCTTAACATGCAAGGTGAATGCATAACATCTTACTATGAAGCACATTCATGAGTCCACTAAAACACAGACACAAACCTTATCACCCATGAACATGTCCACATCTGAGGAACCTGTTCAGTTGGATTACTCCTGAAACAACCTCAACAATATTGAGATAAATTACTGACCCATCCCACTGATTTCCCAGTCCACTCATTATTGCCAACTCCATTTTTGTCCATTTTTATTTTTCTACATCATTTGAACACGGCAGCTGTTCTTTTACATTGTGTGAAAATGCCATCGCACAAATGGACCAACAGAAAGCCCCAAATCACTTGGAATAAAATCTCGTCACATTAACTTACACAGAAAGTGAAGAATGTTTTTGGCTTCTCCAGTTACTAATTTTGGACATACTTGTTTTTCTTTGTACAGCAACGATATCTTAGCTTTACGTGTAGGCTGTGAGGGTATTTCCCTCCACTCTGGCTGCATGTTATATATAAACCACTGTCTGTTGCAGATATGCTCTTGGAGGAGTTGGCTCTGACCTCCTCAAAAAGCTTGCCTGCACCAGCCCCTCCTCAGACGCTCGCCCTCAGCACCTCGGACAAAACGGCCACAATAAGTGTGTCTGCACAGGTAATACAGAAAATACATGTAAAGAATCATTTAATTGCACTGAATGAGTTACATTATACTGTGGTGTCCTCCATGGGCCGCACTGCTGTGAGGAGCTGAGGGGTGTACCCATGCAAAGTGGCTGTCGGGGGCGCCACGTTTCTGGTTCAGAGAGGGACTGTTATTGTTAATGTTGTTTCTAATGTTGATGCTATCTTGCTGCTTGGTGTGATCTGTGTCTGAGCAGGGTGGGCAGTGCAGTTAACTAGTAGTGGAAATGTCTACCCTCCTAGAACGTCATGTCCTCCTGCATTACACCCTCCCTGTGTTTCGTGCTGGGTTAGCGATAGGCTGGGCATGTCTTGCTGCCTGTTGGAAAATTAAGAAAGGTTAATGTTTTCTGTGAGCTGACGCTACAACATACTCACTAAGGTCACTCTGGCCATGAGTTTATATGGCTGACCTTTTGAAACCTAGAACTGTGAGCCACACAAACACATGAAACACACTGGTACCTAACTGGCATTTTAGGCTCATGCATAAAAATCATTTGCCTATTTGAATAACGTGAATCCGGTAAGCGCCACACTGAAAGTAAGAGGTGACTGGCTGTTCATCACGATGCATTACTCATAATTATACCCGAACATTTCGACACAGCATCAGCGTCCCCTTACAGTGCAAGTGCACGTAGCTACTTCATGTTATTTACACCAAAACAGATCAGCAAAACTCAAATTTTAGAAATGCATTGCTGAGAAGTGAGTATAAAAGAAGTAAGCAAGTGGAAGCTTTAAGGTAGGCGTTTCTAATAAAGTGGACGTTAAGTATATGTTTAATCATAACATAGTAACTCCCTCGTTCTCTGTGGTCACAGGGTCAGTCCTCTGGTGTCGGGTCAGGACAGGGCGGAGCCAAAAATGTGTACAGGTAAGGCCGCACCTCTCATTCTCATCCCATAGGGCTAATGTCTGATATAACTCTGCTTCAATGTGTGTAACAGTGTAGTTGTTTTGTGTAGTAGCTGGGTTTTATTTATTTATTTATTTATTTATTTATTTATTAACAAGCTTTGTTTCTTTTTTTTGCAAAGTCTGTGTACATTTATTGCTATATAAACTAGTGATACAGGTGCTGTATGAACTAGGAAGGGAATGTTCACAAACGAACTTTCAGTTGGCTTGACAAAACCTGTAATGGCATTAGAGCATTTATATAGTAATTTCAGGTGGTTATAAAGGTGTTGATAGGCCATTACTGTGCTATCCCAGATGATTGCTATGGTGTTGCTAGGAAGTTGCTGTGGTATCCCAGGTGGTTGCTATAGTGTGTGTATATGTGTGTGGCAAATTTTCCTGAGTTGAAAAGTAATTGTGTAAACATACTATTTGCATATAGGCTGTACAATCCTGCATAGTTTCGTGGTTCTAGCTTGAAAATCGCTGAGCTGTGAAATTTTGAATAAGGTGAATAATAACATTAGAATAGTAATAATAAGTGAGCTTTGTCAAGTCAACCTAATTAAACATGATGATGATGATAATGTTCATACCTGAAGATTCCATAGGCAGATCTAATCTATGCATCGGTCTTTATTTACACAACATCAACAGCCTCAATGTCTCAATTGTAGAATTACACTGAATGTCTCACTGTAAAAACTTTGCCATCAGTGTTTTCAGTAATATAAACCAATTTGTAATGATTCTAATGCAGTCATTTGTAGGAGGCTGTAAGAAATGCTAAGTCTCCAGAGTGATGAGAAAATGATTTGTTAGATGATTCTAAAATGACTAAGAAACCTGTTTAATATCATTTTAATTAAATGCTGTTGTATCTCCATTTTTGTTGTTTTTCAGTTTTTGACATAATTTGAAAATCTCTTTTGCTCTTTACTTTGTCTGTAAATTTCACGATGAACGGAGAAAAATAAACTGCCCAAAATGACTTGGAAAAAATTCTGGTTCCATTGACTTACATTATTCGTACAGTAGGTTTTTTGGTTCTCCTGTAAAGTGACCATTTTGGAGATTCAAGTTTTTTTTCAATAGCAACCATATATATTTGATAGATAAATAAAGTATTATTGATCATTTAATGACTTCTTGCTGTTCCTAAATATAGAATAAAAGTTTATAATATTATGTCTAGAATATTTAAATGTACACTCTATACACACTTACAGCTTTAAAAACTACTCTGATCAGCCATAACATTAAGACCACCTCCTTGTTTCTGAGCTCACTGTCCATTTTATCAGCTCCACTTACTGCATAGCTGCACTTTGTAGTTCTACAGTTACAGACTGTAGTCCATCTGATACTCTGATACTCTGTTACCCTGTTCTTCAATGGTCTCTGACCCCCACTGGACCCTCACAGAGCAGGTATTATTTGGGTGGTGGGTCAATCTCAGGACTGCAGTGACACTGACGTGGTGGTGAAGTTTTTAAACACTCACTGTCCACTCACTGTCCACTCTTTTAGACACTCCTACCTTGTCAGTCCACTTTGTAGATGTAAGGTCAGAGATGACAGCTCATCTGCTGCTGCACAGTTTGTGTTGGTCATCCTCTAGTCCTTCATCAGTGGTGTCAGGACGCTGCCCACAGGACAGATATTTTTAGTTCTCAGTCCAGCAGCAACACTGAGGTGTTTAAACACTCCAGCAGCACTGCTGTGTCTGATCCACTTGCACCAGCACAACACACACTAACACACCACTATCCACAAGGAGTTGGTTTTACTGTTATAGCTGATCAGTCACATTCACATTCCTTGTTTTCAGTGAGTTGCCTGCTCCAGTGGAGGCTGAAGTGATGAGTCCAGGAACGGCCAGTCGAGAGCTGGACTCCATCATGAACGAGCTGCTGGGGCTGGGGCTGGAGGTGAGTTGCGCTGGTCTTCAGGTGAACTGGATCTGCAGTCTGCTCTTTATCATTGCACTTACCCTAGATGACCACAAGAGGGCAGTATAGGCTCCCTAGTGTTCCTACTGTACTACAGCATAATTAGAACTATAATAACAAGCCATAAGAACTGCTTTGTTTATAATCACTCATGTCTGAACTGTATGAGCATTTTATAGAGTCCTTATCTACTGATTGCACTAAATGAGGGCTTGTCCAGCCAGGAACCCCTTCCAGTGCCCTTCTCAGGGCAAATTTATTTCAGACACACAATCCAACTGCCCAAATATGTGGCAATGTCTGGCATATGTATAATTGTGTGTGTGTTTTTCACTGAGACACTTAATAAGCAGCCCTGAGTGATTTCTCTGAGGCTGCAGCCACAGGTTGCTGTTCCTCACTACCTAAATATGAAAAATTATTTTCGTTTCCTGATAAAGTTGGGATGCTTTATAACCAGATGCTTTCACATATTGACTGGCTTCAGTCTTGTTTGCTTGTACCTTCAGACAGATGACACATTCTGGTCTACTGCCACTACTGGCTTCTCTGGCACAAGTGATCACCGCTGTCACATGATCTAAAAATAGTAAAATTGCAGGCCTCCTGGCTAAACAGCCATGAGAAATGGTTTCAACACATTGATTTTATGAGCGACAATAAGCAAGCACATCCTCTATACACTTAAATATGGCATTTTGGCATTATGGCAAGTTGTAGTGCACAGTTTCTATTCATCTGTTCAGCATATTAAAAAAATAAACAAACACCTAAAGCATAAAACATGCCATAACTTCTGCACAGGGCACATTTTATTCCTTTATTTATTTCTCCAATATGTTAAAGGCAGCAAAGAAACAGTAATTGTGCATAAAATTGTGCAGAAGTGTGTTCTCTGGGGTGGACGTGTGCTTTTGGCATGAAGCTGCTTTTGACCGGGGCGCCCAAACTTTTCCACAGGACTGTATATCAAGGACCCTTGGGAGTCCACAGACCATCACCCCAGTAGGCAAATGCACTCATAACCAGTTGCATTCACAGTTACTTTTCCTATTTAATATTATGCCTATATTGTATAAAGTTGCTGAACCAGTCTGTGGCCATCAGTTCCACCTAAGTCTGCTCTTTTTTAGTGTTTTAGATCTATACATTTTTATTATAGTTATTAATTATTACATTTTCTTCATTTTCTCAGAAACCTTTTCCTTCTCTCCTCTCAGGTTCCGGACGAGGTGCCTCTATCTAAACCTCCACCACTGGCCGAAAAGTCAGAAAAGGAAAAGAAAGACGGTGCTGATGGAGACAAACGAGAGGGCAGTAACGCCACCAACAACGTCCAGAGTGATAAAAGATTGCAGAGACAGATGTCGAAGAACATCGATGCCATCGATGACCTGCTGGGTTCACTCAGCTCAGACATGGAGAAGATGGGCGTGCGCACGGCAGCCAAGGGTCACTGCGCCTCCTGTGGCAAATGCATTGCTGGAAAGGTGATGTTAACCCCTTAAAATCCCAGACTTATCACACACTGGGGCTTATTATTCAGGAACTGCAAGGACCTCAGTGCAAACCTGTTGAGATGTTCTTAGGTTATAGATGTATGCAATAAAACCTTGGCACTGCCAGCAGGCCCTGGCTATTTAAAGGGTTTAAGACTGGCCTCTGTAGCAGCGGCCACACCTACTCATACAATCATGTGCAAAAGAAGCAGAAAATACGGCAGGCTTGCATTGTTGATTTGAGAATAAGTGTAAATAAGTCTCTACAGAGAACTTAGAATATTCTAATGTGTCATTGGTATTTATTTGAGTTTAACATATTAGGAAAAAAACAATACATAAAATATAAAACGTGCCATAACGCATGCCACATTTTTTTATTTACTTATTTATGCATTTGTTTCCCATCCCATTCCATGTAGTTGTGCATTAACCTGTGCAGAAGTGTGTTTTCTGTAGAGGACGTATTAACTTCACTTAGAAAATCAGCAAAACGTCATTTGACCGGGGGTGCACAGACTTTTGCATACCCCTCTGTATCTGATATACACACTGCAAGTCAAAAGTTTGCTAACTTTTTTCGAGCGTTGTTTGTTACTGTAACACGTAGCTGATTTGCATAAAGCAGCTCTGTGCTCATCCTATGAGTCTGTTTATCTTCATGTACATGCTGACCAGTGCTGACACCACAACAAAGTTTGGAATGTTTAGCCTTTGCCTTTATTCCCAAGATTCCCAATGCTTTTATCAGGTATTCCTTCTGTTTTGCAGTTTTGCAGAGTAAAATGGAAAGAGTATGTTTCAGCTCATGAAAATGATGCACTGTTTTGCCAAAAGTATTTGGATTTCTGACATTAGCCCTATATGAGCTTGTTGGCCATCCCATTCCAAAACCATAGGCATTAAAATGGAGTTTGCCCCTCTTTGCCACCATAACGGCCTCCACTCTTCTGGAAAGGCTCTCCGCAGGATTTTGGAGTGTGTCTGTGGGAATTGGTGCCCATTCTGTCTAAAGAGCATTTGTAAGGTCAGGCACTGATGTTGGGCAATAAGACGTGGCTCACAATCAACATTCCACTTCATCCCAAATGTTCAGTGGGGTTGAGGTCAGGGTTCTGTACAGGCTACTGGAATTCCTCCACACCAACTGGTCACACCATGTCTTTATAGACCTCGTTTTGTGCACAGGGGCTCAGTCATGCTGGAACAGAAGAGGTTCTTCCCAAAACTGCTGCCACAAAGTTGGAAGCACATAATTGTCTAAAATGTCTGTATGCTGTAGCATTAACTACCTCTAACTGAAACTAAGGGGCCCAAACCCTGAAAAACAGCCTCAGCCCATTATCCCTCCTCCACCAAACTTTACTATGCATTCCTGGCTTTCTCCCGGCATCTCCCAAACTCAGATTCATCCATCAGACTGTCAGATGGTGAAGCACTCCAGAGACATGTTTCCACTGCTCCAGAGTCCAGTGGTGGCGCATGCTTTACACCAGTACAGCTGACGCTTGGCATTGCACATGGTGATCTTAGGCTTCTGTGCAGCTGCTCAGCTGTTGACGCTGCTGATGCACAGTTGTTGTGCTGATGCTGCTTCCAGAGGCAGTTTGGAACTCTGTAGCGAGAAATGCAAGAAAGGATAGGTGATTTTTACATGCTACACTCTTTAGAACTTGGTAGCCCCACTCTGTGATTTTGTGTGGTTTACATCTTTGTGGTGGAGCTGCTGTTGTTCCTAGATGCTCCCATCTCACAATAGTAGCACTTACAGTTGACTAGGGCAGATCTAGCAGGACAGAAATTTCACAAACTGACTTGTAGCAAAGGTGGTATCCTATGGCAGTGAGACATTTAAAGTTGCCAAGCTCATTTACATGGCATTTTAATGTTTGTCTATGGAGACTGCAAGGCTATGTGCTTGGTTTTATATTCCTGATTACAATGAATGTGGCTAAAACATCCAGACTCAAAAATGTAATTTAGTCAATAAAGTGCATCTCAAGTGCCGTCACTTTGTCCACTACTGTTACAAATACAGAAACGTACATTTCACTAATTGCAGAGTGAGTCTATGTTAGTGACCGCTCCATTTTCCCTGTTCCTCTCTCCTGTAGATGATCACAGCTCTTGGTCAGGTGTGGCACCCGGAGCACTTTGTGTGTGTGGTCTGTAAAGAGGAGCTGGGTACGCAGGGTTTCTTTGAGAGAGATGGGAAGCCGTACTGTGAGACTGATTATCAGAACCTGTTCGCACCGCGCTGTGCGTACTGCAAGGGCCCAATTCTACAGGTAACACATACTACACTCTAGCACTGTAAGCATTCCACAGCATTCAGTAGCAGAACGTAACACAAAAGAACACAACACCACATTACACCACAGTGTAGTACAGAACAACACCACTTAATAGTGTAACACAAAATAATGTAACAACACATCGCATCACAGAAAGCACAATACAAAATAGTGAATCACAGTAGTAAACAATACAGGGTAACACAATACAATGTAACACAACACAACTCAGGTTATCACAGTCTAACACAGCACAAGACAATGTAACACAGAGTAATGTAACACAAAATAGCATATCACTCTGCAACACATTGCAGAAAAATACAACACAACACAATGTAACACAACACAATGTAACACAAAATAATGTAACGCAACACAACGCAGTGCCGAGCATCACGGTGCAATATAGCACAACGCAATGTTACACAGACTAACACAACACAACATAGCATATCACATTGCAACATCATACAACACAACACACTGCAGAAAAAAACACAACACAATGTAAAACATACAAGCAGTGGCCGTGTTACAGTGTGATGTGCTTCACTCTCGTGTTTTGATGCTTTTCTTTGTAGAATATCCTGACAGCGATGGACACCACATGGCACCCAGAGCACTTCTTCTGTACACACTGCGGAGAACGCTTTGGAACTGAAGGTAAGGATGAGAACCGAAACACAACACAACTCAATAGAAAACAGTACAGCACAACACATCACGTCACAAAGTAACATAATTTAAGCCAACACAACACAGCGTAACACAAAATAGTGTAACACAACAAATCAGAGTGAATCACAGTAGAACACAATACAACACTGCAGTGCAAAACTATCCAGTGTAACACAATGGAGTGCACAACAACACAGTGTAGTACAATAGAACAACAGGCAGTGTAACACAATGGAATATGTCACAGCACAGTGCAACACAACACTGTATAACACAACACAGCATAGTGTAACACAAAATAATGTAACAGTACAACACAACACCATGTGGTGCAAAACAATGCAGTGTAACCCAGTGGAGTGCAATACAACACAGTGCAACACAATACAACACCAAGCAGTGTAACATGACATAATATACCCCTAACACTAACTATACAACACAACACACTCCCTACACAGCACCACAGCACAAAACAGAACAAACATGAGCACAAGCCCACGGAGCCCTGCTGGTGACATCCCATATGAATAAAAGTAATGGGTGGATACGGCTTAGTAAGGTGTGGGAACAAGATAATTCAGTCATGGCCATGACTTAGTAAGGCAGGGAAACGAAATCATGCCTTATTAAACTGTGCCAAGGCTTAGTTATCTCATTCCCCCTCATTCCCCCGCTAAGTCCTGGCCTTGACTGAATGATCTCGTTCCCACACCTTACTAAGTCATGGCCACACATTATTTTTATTTATACAGGAAGTGACCAGCAGGGCTCCATACAAGCCAAATCCCATTGTAATAGGCATTAAAACTGTTGTATAACAGTTTTAATGTGTGTATTTGTGTATTCAGCTGTTAGTGAATGGTGTTCCGTAGTGATGTGTGTTGTTTTGTGTGGTCAGGGTTCCTGGAGCGTGACGGGAAGCCGTACTGCCCGGTGGACTTCTATCGCCTGTTCGCTCCAAAGTGTTCGGGCTGCGGAGAGCCGGTCAGAGAGAATTACCTTTCAGCCGCCAACGGCACCTGGCACCCCGACTGCTTCGTCTGCGCTGTGAGCTTTTACAGCACTGCATCACTCTCTACTACTAATACACACACACACACACACACACCCGCACACACACACACACACACACACACACACACACACACACACACACACATGCTCACTAATACACACACACACACACACACCCGCACACACACACACACACACACACACACACACACACACACACACACACACACACACTCACACACACACACATGCTCACTAATACACACTCACATACAAACACACACGCTCACTAATACACACACACACACACACACACACACACACACACACATGCTCACTAATACACACTCACACACACACACACACACACCCGCACACACACACACACACACACACACACACATGCTCAATAATACACACACACACACACACACACACACACATGCTCACTAATACACACTCACACACACACACACACACACCCGCACACACACACACACACACACACACATGCTCACTAATACACACACACACACACACACACACAGTCACTAATGCATGCACACACACACACACACACACACTCACTAATACACACACACACACACACACACTCACTAATACACACACACACACACACACACACACTCACTTGCTTGCTAGCACAAATAGCTAATCAGCCAATCACACGGCCACAACTCACTGCATTTAGGCATGTAGAGGTGGTCAAGACGACTTGCTGAAGTGCAGACTGAGCATCAGAACGGGGAAGAAAGGAGATTTAAGGGACTTTGAACGTGGCGTGGTTGTTGGTGCCAGACGGGCTGGTCTGAGTATTTCAGAAACTGCTGATCTGCTGGGATTTTCACACACAACCATCTCTAGGGTTTACAGAGAACGGTCCGAAAAAGAGGAAATATCCAGTGAGCGGTCAGTTGTGTGGACGAAAATACCTTGTTGATGTGAGAGGTCAGAGGAGAACGGGCAGACTGGTTCCAGATGATAGAAAGGCAACAGGAACTCAAATAACCAACCAGAATCTCTGAGGAATGTTTCTAATACCTTGTTGAAAGTCTGACATGGAGAATTAAGGCAGTTCTGAAGGCAAAAGGGGGTCCAACCTTTTACTAGCAAGGGGTACCTAATAAAGTGGCCAGTGAGCGTAGATGAATGTTCTCAGTGAATTAATCCAATTACTCTCTCTCTTTATCTATCTCTCTCTCATTCCCTCTCTCTCCCTCTCTCCCCCTCTCTCTCAGGACTGTCTGAAGCCCTTTACTGACGGCTGTTTCCTGGAGATGGACGGTCGTCCTCTGTGTTCTCTGCACTATCACTCCAGGCAGGGGACCCTGTGCGGGACGTGCGGAACGCCGATCTCCGGCCGCTGCATCGCCGCTCTCGACCGAAAGTTCCACCCCGAACACTTTGTGTGTGCGTTCTGCCTGCGGCAGCTCAGTCAGGGGGTGTTTAAGGAGCAGGGCGGGAAGCCTTACTGCGGCCCCTGCCACAGCAAACTCTTCATGTAGACCAGCAGTCCTGAAACTATAAATATTGCACCTCCTTTCCTCCTCCCCAGCTCCAGCACACCTGGTTAAAGGGCAGGCACACTGATTTTTCAGAATTTCAGCAGAATGAAATGGTTACCATGTAAACAAAGTCATTCAGAGTGGTTTGATGTGAAAATGCTTCGTTTTCTAGAGAACGCTGGAGGTGATGGGAGCCAGACGTCTAAACAGTTTAATGCCTCTAAACGCTCTCTCACAGAAAGTTATAACATGAAATGGTTATGTTGCATTATGTCTGAGACGTTATGTTACAGTTGTATTTCGATAATATGTTGGGTTTTTTAAATGCATTCATGGTGGAGAGGTGATTTAAGGCTAAATTAAGGTAACACTTTATTTGGATGGTCCACTGTAGATTCTTTGTAAATGTTTATATTTTTAAGTAACATTCAACTAAATATCCATTAAATTCAACGGAACTTCAAGTTTAGTGTGAAAGGATATCCCTAACCCTAAACCTAACCCTCACCTTAACCTCAAGGTAAAACCTACATCTACTCCTAACCCTAACCCCAACCATAATGTTGTTGATAATCAACTGAACATCACCAGAAAGTTAATGATTGAAGTCTCTGTAAAGCATCTATAATAGTTTATTGTTAGCCAGCTGTTTCAACATCTCCAGCTCACATGGCTTGTCTAACGTTTTGGTTGTAGTTATTCTCACCTCTCCTTTGATTTATCACTCTCTAGATGTTAGCTGATGTTATTATTCTTGGATAGCTGTGAAGGAATTTTTCCACAAAGCATTTATGTCCTTACTTCCCACAGTGTTGCATGTTTGGTCCTCCAACAGTTCTGGACACACCCTCGAATTTCTATCTTGGCAACTGTGAGCTGAAGTGATACGAACACCTGTATTTAACTGATCCATAAAGCAATAGCGGAGCTTGTTTTAAGCAACGTTTTTGCACTTCTGTTTCTTGTGAAAAGAGCCTGATTCATAGCACCGCCACTATAAAGACAACCAAGTCGGTAAGTTTCTCGACAATAAACCATTTCATATCAAACCACTCTGAATGACTTTGTGCCAATCTCAGTGGCTGAATTAGCGTTTTTCCTCTTCAACCCCCAAGCCCAGTTCACACTCACCTGGTGAGATGAGACAATGATGTTTTAGCCATTTTAAAGTGATGGAGAGCAATGTTTTAACAAAATGATCCCACCCTACTGATATCCAAAAGTATCCAGACGCCTATTCCAATTAGTAAATTCAGCTCCTGGAACAAAGGGTCCATGTCTTATATTTTTCTTGTCTTTCATTTTTTCCGTTGAGGTTTACGTTTGACATTTGATGTTTTTGTGGTTGTATGTGTCATAATTAGTTGTTATAGAACTAAATAGACTGTTTTGTGCCTTTAAGACTAACCTAGGCAAATGATATCTGCTCTGATTGGCTGCCCTGTAATATACATCACTCAAGAAATAGTCAGGACTCAAACACTGCTTGTAACTTCAATGGACGTGGCTAACCAGCTGCATGGTAAATAGACAGGTGTGTGTAAATCCGCTGGACTCTGTGACATTTTAGCTGTTTTTGCAGCATAGTTTCCATATATGGACTGTATGAACTGGTGAAGGTCTAAATACTACTTCATACTCAGAAATTCGGTTCCATGGTATGGTCCCTTTGAAGTGCACCCATTGACACAGGCGTTCATCAGTGAACACATTTTTTATATCATCTCCATAGAAAAGCACTGAGCAATAGAATGGGGTGCTCAGGTGCAGCCACACTTAGGGGCAATTTAGCATGCCCAATAGGCCTGACCGCATGTCTTTGGACTGTGGGAGGAAACCAGAGCACCCGGAGGACCCACAGAGACACAGGGAGAACGTGCAAACTCAGAACATGCAAACTTCACACAGAATGAACCATGGTTACCCGGCCGAGGAACTGAACCCAGACCCCTCTTGCTGTGATGCAACAGTGCTACCCATTGTTAAATGATTTTGTCTACCTAAGTGAGTTTAGAGCTTTGATATCAAAAAATAAACTGTGTAGCTGATGACAGTATTTGCTTTTACTAAGCTGGGTTTTGTGTTTTATATTACATGTCTGTTGTGTTTTGTCTGTTTTGAAAACGCTCTATTTGAAATTCCTGTACCTGGAAACGATGCTATCTTGGCCGGGTCTCCCTTGAAAAAGAGATTTAAATCTCAAAGGACTTCCTGGTTAAATACATAAGAAAGAGTAACCTTGAAAACAGGCAGGATTGCATTTTATGGCTACTCTGAAGTAAAATTCCATGACGCTTTTATTTTTTCAACATCAACTTCTATGCTTTTAGCTCAAATAAGCTTAGCCTGTTTGTGGAGAAGCATTTTTTTCAGTGAATAAAATTTCCAAAAGCAGAACATCCATCAAACCTGTGGGAGTGAGTTAAAGAGAGAGAGCGGTGGGGGCTGGTCCTATATAAGAGGGGGAAACATGGGGGTCTCGGCCCTATAAAAGCAGCGGGAGATAGAGGGCTGTCTGAGTTTCAGGGTGCCGCAGGTTGGAGTAAGGTTTATGACCGGCAGGCTGAGGCAGGGGAGGCTGGTGGGCTGCACTGGAGCGTGAAGGCTAACAGGGTTAGAAGAGCAAGACGTCCACTCAGGCGAGCTGAAACCTGACCCTCTGGCCCCAAATGGCCCACGGCCCCTCCGTCACCCCACTCAGCCTGGGGGCCACGGCACGGGTCATGGTGCGTTGAATGATGCCCAACCTGGCAACCTTGCTTGATAAACAATAAAAGCAATAACTGTTCCATAAGTCACGGCAGCATTGGACATAGTAGTATATTAACCCTGTCACTGGAGAAGAGCAGTGGGTGAACGCAGGGGCCTCGTAAAGGAACAGAGAGACGCAGGGAGAAAGAACAGGGGCTGCCAGAATGATGTACTAGGCCTGGGACTGTATAAACACGAATTCATATGTAACTAAACCTGCTTATGGAGAAAGTGACACGCTGTGGCATCATCTGCTGTAATCAACTGTAATCTTAGTCTCATCTATCCTCACAGCCAGTAAAATGCATATCTCCTTTTTTAAACGTGATTTAGAAACACTGTCTGTCCTGAACAATATTTTCAGATATCATGACAAATAATCCAATAGAAATGCTGCAAATTTAAAAATAAGCCCGTTCAGGAGATTGCAGGTTCAACCCCCCGTGATGCCGCAGCCATCTGAGACCTCGGGCCGTATTACAGAAAATTCTTTTTGTCTTGACTTAAGATCTGATGGGTCAAGATAAGATTTTTCACAAATTCGTATTACAGAAGCAAACCTTATCATGATTTAAGAATCTTATCTTACACCATCTTTTCTGTATCTCCAGTTAGGACATCTTAACTTGATTGAAGTGAACAATCACTGTCATGTCTGTTACTTAGCAACCGGCCATACGCATACAGCTGAAACGTAAACATGTAATCAAGCTAATTAGCTAGACAGCTAATGTAAGCTGCCATTACTGAGGTAGTTAAAGAAAATCAAAAAAACTAAAGCGTGATAAACTGTAAGTTAAGAATATTGTTTCAGCCCTTTGTGCTGTTTATCAGAGCATCACCGTGCCTCAGTTTCAGTCTCCATTTCCCAAACGCTTTAGCATAGTGCGCTGATGTTATTCCTCCTAATTAACAGACACATGTCTTGCACTAAATTGACTTGTGACTCATGCTTAACTGACCCGTGTCTTGACTCAGACTCACACTTAGCTGACTTGTAATCTGACTTGGACTTGCATTTAACCGACTCACAACTTTACTTAGACTCAAGACTCAGACTCACTTTACTTTGCCACAAGACTCAGACTCAAGCTTAACTGGCTCACAACCTGCCTCAGACTCTCACTCATCTGGCTCACAACTTGAGTTGGACTCACACTTAACTGATTCATGACTTCAGAACTGTGCTTACCTGACTCTTGACCTGACTCAGACCTGCGCTTAACTGACTTAATTGACCAGACTCAGAACTGCACTTAAACTTAGACTTAATTGACTCACAACTCCACTTAGAACTAGAGTCAAACACACGCTTAACTGACTTGTAACTTGACGTGGACTATTTAACTGATTCATGACTTGGTTCAGACTTAAATGACTCTTGACTCAAACTTATGTGATGTGACTTGGAATTGTGCTTAACTGTCTTCCTACTTGACTCAGAATAATCCTTTACTGTCTTATCACTTTGCCTTGTAACATGACTTGGACTCCCACTTAATTGATGTGTAACTTGATGTGGACTCAACTGAGTCATGACTTGATGCAGACTCACCCTTTACTGACTCGTGGCACAACTCAGATTTGAGACGTGTGCAGTTTTATTCAATTCATAATGTTTTGTTTATTTCTTTAGTGGTATTTATTGTAATGCTAGTTTTTTTTAACAAATAAATTCTTACTACAGACTTTCGCAGATGACCTAAAACTTTTGCACCATACAGTGAATGTTGATGACTTTATGAAGCTCTTGATGCACAGTAAGCAGAGGCACTGCAACGGTTCCTTGCAAAAGAGTTTCTCAGCCAAAACCTTTTAAAGCCAAAACGGCCTGGTCGCCGATCGGAAAAGCAAATGAAAACTAAAACTCAAATCAAACATTACTGGTGATTGATTGGAGGCACTGATAACAGAGACACATCCAAAACAAATAAGAGCTGGGTGAGTTTGTGAGAGCAGTGTGGCCAGGTTCTCCTGGTGAGCGCCAGGGTAAGCAGTTGCCTTTTATATAAAAAAGCATTTCTATAGATTCAGTGTTGCTGTGCTTCAGCCGAGCTCCGAGGTTTTGCAGATGACTCTGTGTGTAATGTGTTTTTGTAGCTGACCTCATGGAGGACACACTCTGCAAAAAATATTAACCCCTCACAGAACTGATGACCTGTGAACACTTCCAGTCTGAGCTTTTCCCGCTCCAAAGCCAGAATGGAAGATCCTGAGTTACACTTATCTAATCATAAATCTTTCTAAAACTCTCTATATGAGATTAACTCGGCTGCAAAGTCCTCAAAGGCTGTTTTTTATTTTTTGTTAGCAAAGCTGCTGGTGTTTTTCAGGCTGCAGTGCCAAATAGATACAAGCTTCAACAAGTTAGTCCATTTATAGAGGAGTGTAAGGCAAGGCAAGGCAAGGCAAGTTTATTTATATAGCACCTTTCATACACAACGGTCATTCAAAGTGCTTTACAAATGAAAAAATACAGAAAAATGTAATTAATGTAAATAAAATAAAATTTATGTAAATTAAAAAAATACAAAAAACATAATTAAAACAATAGATTTAAAATAAGTTAATCAAATTTAAAAAAAAGGAGATAAAAAATTTAAATAAAAATAAGAAACATAATTAAAACAATAGATATAAAAGAAGCTAAATAAATGAGGATAAGAGTGCCGTTACAGGATAAAAGTGGATTAAACTGAGCTAAAGGCTCAAACATGAAGGTTTTCATTCTGGATTTAAAAGTGTCTAGTGTTGTGCATTTATTACATAGTACAGTGCATCGCTGGTGTACTATAGTGGATTTATCGTGTATTACAGTGTGTTTATAGTATGGTGGATTAAAAGTGTAGTAAAGTGCATGTATAGTGTAGTATAGTAGGTTTATAGTGCAGTATTGTGTATTTATGGTGTAGTAGAGTAGATTTATAGTGCAGTATTGTGCATGTATAGTGTAGTATAGTAGGTTTATAGTGCAGTATTGTGCATGTATAGTGTAGTATAGTAGGTTTATAGTGCAGTATTGTGTATTTATGGTGTAGTATAGTAAATATATAGTGTAGTAGAGCAGATTTATAGTGTAGTATTGTGTATTTATAGTGTAGTATAGTAGGTTTATAGTGCAGTATTGTGCATGTATAGTGTAGTAGAGTAGATTTATAGTGCAGTATTGTGCATGTATAGTGTAGTATAGTAGGTTTATAGTGCAGTATTGTGTATTTATGGTGTAGTATAGTAAATATATAGTGTAGTAGAGCAGATTTATAGTGTAGTATTGTGTATTTATAGTGTAGTATAGTAGATTTATAGTGCAGTATTGTAGTAAGTTAAGTTAAGTGATACTTTTTTTAATCCCACACACGGGGAAATTCCACCTCCGCATTTAACTCATCCGTGAAGTGAAACACCACAAACACACTAGTGAATATACACACACTAGGGGGCAGTGAACAGTGAACTTGCCTGGAGTGGTGGGCAGCCCTATCCATGGTGCCCGGGGAGCAATTGGGGGTTAGGTGTCTTGCTCAACGACACCTCAGTCATGGATTGACGGCACTTGGGATCAAACCAGTGACCTTCCGGTCACAGGGCCAGTTCCCTAACCTCCAGCCCACAACTGCCCCAAGTAGAGTAGATTTATAGTGC